>NW_004797503.1:819559-821120 GCF_000002075.1 Aplysia californica
TTTTTCTGTCTGTCTGTCTGTCTGTCTGTCTGCCTGTCTGTTTATTTCTCTGTCTGTTTGTTTGTCTGTTTGTCAGTCTGTTTGTATCTCTTTCTAACTCTCCCTCCTCCCCTCCCTCTCCATTTCTTTCTCTCTCTCTCTCTCTCTCTCTCTCTCTCTCTCTCTCTTTCTCTCTCTCTCTCTGTCTGTCTCTGTTTGTCTCTCTTTCTCTCTTTTGCTGACTCTCCCATTATCTCTCATTATTCATTTGTCACTTTTAAAACTTGCTTTTAATCGTTTGAAACAATAGGTTAAGTATACCAGAGAAGATTTTGGCACCCTTGTTCATTCTGCAGGGTTTTTTAGAACGGATAGCTAAACTTGGTTTTTATCCATGTAAAAACTTATTGAAAATATCATTGTGTATCTTTCTTAAATATTGTTTGTTTTTAAAACAGTTTTTCGTTTGTTTTTTGACGGGTGCGCGAGTGTGGTTTTCTCCCTCCCTCCTATAAAACACCTTTCGTCCTTATCTCTCCTCACTGTTTGTATAATGTTTCTTTCAAGTAACGCCTCTTATATTTGACACTTCTATAACATAATTGTGTTGCAAGTGCCATGAAACTCAAACTCAAACTAAAGACAACATTCCTTTAAAAAAAAATTCTTTGAACATTTCAGAAGTGTTAAATTATCTGAACTCAACCCCTTGCTTTTCACTTTCTCTATTATCCCAATCAAACTGTACTAAGAGTGGAAACAGAGCTAGCACTTAGAAACTCCATTTAATGTGCGAATACCTTTGTTGTGTCTCATTATTGATTATCTGTTTGCTTACGTGGTCCGTGAACGAACCAGGGCTTACAATATACCAGTCAATGTCAGGGATTTGGCATGGGATTTTAACACCTTTCAGACTAGCTGTTTCATTCCCTCCCTCTCTCTCTCCCCCTCTCTCTCTCTTTCTCCCCCCCTCTCTCTCTCCCATTCTCTCTCCCTGCTCTCTTCTCCAAATCCTATCTCCTTCTTTCTGTCATTGGTCTCATTACACTAAATTCCTACGTTTTTATTTTCTATTGTTGTAGCCTCAGTTCTTTCAGTTTCTGTCTTTTGTTTCGCATTTGGCATTCTTGGCATTATCGTAGTGATCTATTGAAGGCTGAAAATAGTCATCGCGGAACGCTGTATTCGCTTGCTGTGCTGCACAATCACAGTAGTTTATTATTTTCTCACACTAATTCCTTGGACCACCCCGTTGAGGAAAGTATAAAAATGGACAGGATGGCGAGATAAAACGTATTTCTAGCTTTTTTGAAGTTGCTTCGAAAACAAAAAATAGGCGTGAATAGAATGTAAGCATAGAATCACAGCTGGCTTATCAGAAAGAGGTCGAGAGAAAAAATCGCCAAATGCAACATGACAATCATTATTGCTGTTACTGCCATCTGTTCTAGGGACAAAAATTGTCTCCGGAAACCGCACCTTAGTATAGATCTTTCATGTTTTTATGTCTCGTCTAGATGCATAAATTAGTTGACAAACCTAATCTAGTAAATCGAATCACACACATTGTGTGCATATA
>NW_004797503.1:821476-824398 GCF_000002075.1 Aplysia californica
TATATGTATGATCATTGGAGTTGGAACGAGAAGAATTCTTTGGAGGTTGCCAACTCATTCTGTGATAACATTCAAGCTGCCATTCACAAAAGTCTAGACTAGGAGCGTTTAGTGCAAACCTTCCAGCCCACTATCACAGCGGTAAAGTAAAATACGTATAGTTTGTGGGCATTTGTTAAAACGGAGACGCCCTTAAGAAAACGCGGGGAAATAAAACAGGAGACAAGGACACATTTTCAACAAATTATATGATATTGGTAAGTATTGCCAATTTGACTTTATTATTGGAAGGAAAAAAATGTGTTTAAAAAATTATTATTTATTTATTTTTTGTGTGGAAAGAATGGCTAATTGTATTAAAGGGCAACTGGTGAAACAGGAAAGCAATTCTGGGGAGACCCCTTTATACTTAAGAGTCGTTGTTAAGGTAATACTATCAGACATGTATAATGGCACACCCGATACCAAATAGGAAACAACAACCATGCGCTCTGCATAAAAGAAAAAAACAACCCAAGATTAAATACATGTACGTCGTCAATCTATAATGAACAGCTCACGTCACCGTCCAAGTTCGTTCTATTCTTATTGATTTAGGAATCCCTGAATTTCAGTAAACCTCAGAAGGGAGCTATATAATTGAAAATGGGGCTTCTTTCTGGTAGATTTTGATGATCTGTGGCTCACATTTTAAAAGTTTATATTTAATGTAGGCCTACGGTTTTCATTTTAAAATCTAGCTCCATTTATGTCTGTTATCAATTGATTCAAGAGAGTTTTATTTAATTAACTTGAACGTATTACTGCCTTTGAATTGCATTACTAAGTATGTGCTTGCTTTTTAAAAATTGATCTATATTATTATTATGCTTTATACAATCTGTTTTTATACAAAGAACTGGCATGTGGGTGGTTGGCGGGTGCTCTGGTGTTATTTGCTTCTTCTTTCCTATCAAACATCTATCGTCCTTATCTCCCCTTTTTCTTTTTTATGTTCGTTACTCTCTTGTAACACCTCTAATCTTCTGGCGCTCACATGACATTATGCATTTGTGAGAACAGTAAAACGTCTACTAAAACTAAACTAAAAGAACTGGCGCTTCGGTCTTTCACGCAGGACTTTTGGTCGCACCCGTCGAAGTTGCTGTCAACAAACTAGATCCGCAAACATGCGTGTCTACCCTTGATTCTTTCACTTCTGCTGGACCTGGTTTACCCATACCCACAACTGGAGTTGATTATTCCAGAGCAATCTAACAAAACAAACAGAAATACGGGGGGGGGGGGGGGGGGCTCGAGGCAAGTGTCAAAGCTAAAGACGCCCTGGGAGTCGGACTTGGTCAGAAACAAGCGAAGAATTAACCAGACCAGACTGGCCTTCCTGTAAAGCGACACCCGTCGGCCAAAAGAAGACGCAATTTAGAAGGTGCTCAGCGCCGCTTTTTTCTTTCACCCGACAGGAAACAGTCGCCTGACCCGCGGCTCGGACCTTAATGCAATCGTCTGGTTCGGTCTGTCGTCCGCTCTGAGATACCCGGTATTTAGTGCTAGAGGGCGTTATCTGGACTCCAGTCAGGGCCGTGTTGTTGTCGGAGGCTCATCGCATCCACAGGGTGCTTATTCTGAGGGAGACATGCTGCCTGAATTGATGACCGTTGTAACGCCTGTCTTTGCTTGCCACAAACTTTCTTCTATTTATCCTCTTTCTTTTTTTTGGAACCTATTCCACAAAAAAACCTATGTTTATCTATCTATCTATCTATCTATCTATCTATCTATCTATCTATCTACTTCATTTTCGATACCCCGTCTTTTTCATTTCTAAGTCTTTCTCTTCTGCTTCATTCATTTCTCTCCCGGCTTTCTATGATTTCCGTGTTTCATATCGCTAATTAAGCTCTTTTAAGCTTGTTCGGGCTTTCTCGCAAGTCTTCCAGTTTTATTCTGTCATCTTTTGCTTTTAACTCTTTTTGTCTATGTTATCGCCTCTCGGGTTTCTGAACGGCTTTTCTTCTTTTCTTTGGAATATGATTTTTGACAATCCTTAAGCTTTTTAAGCGCTCTCTTCTCTCATCTAGCTTGCCATTAATTCATAATCATCAAACCTCACTCTGGGAGCCATTTTGGAAAGTCCATAATATCGTTTTGGAGCACGGCTAGTTCAGTTGGTAATATGTATCGGCGCGGCACAGATTGCGAACCTGGTTTGAATCTCCAAACGGGACGTTCTTTTTTAACCCCAGACGTTTTTACTTCTTCTTATTCACCTAATTCGTAAATAGGGACCAAGCAATCTTTTTAAGAGATTTATCCGAATTGATTAGGTTGGTTTTTCGTACATTTCTGCCCATATCAGCAACAAAATAACATGCTATAAAGCAGGGACTTTTGGGACTAAAATAAAAAAGGCCAGGGCAATTCTTACAGGAATAAGGACAAATTCTACTCAATTCGTGTTGCTTGCTCAAACTTTTAAATTCAAACAGGATTTATGATTTGTTGTAGCTGTTTCTATGGTCGTGTGTAAGGGTTTATCTTTTTGACGGTTTAAAAAAATATTTTACCTAGGATAAAGGTGGTTTTATTGTACGTGTGAATTTTTTTTCATGAAGTTTCTGTGATTGTTTTTTGTTTAGTAGTTTGTCCTATTCTATGTTTTATATTTGCGGCGGGTGGTTGTTTTTTGTTTAGTAGTTATTAGTTGCTATTGCACTGCTGTTGTATTGTTGCTGTTGTTGCTGCTTCTGTTTCCTCTGTGCTGCTGAGTTTTACATCACAGAGTCAATAAGATCAGGGGGCTAGCAATACAGTTTTCAACTTTCTGAAACAAAAGACCGACAAGAAGATACAAACTGGGAAACAAAACAAGACAGACAGACAGACAGACAGACAGACAGACAGACAGACAGACAGACAGACAGA
>NW_004797503.1:829498-844616 GCF_000002075.1 Aplysia californica
TCTGTGGCAGTGGAGCATGGTGTGGCCGTAGCTATTATTACAGACCGCGGGGTAATTTGGTGCGATGAAGAATCTTAAGGTATCTAAACTCTGTTACGCTGACCAGTCTAGCTCTTGCGATATATCAAATAGAAATATACAGACGCCGGAGAAATTATGCTATGTAAATGAAATAGAATCTGTGTAACAAATCATTCGAGATCTTAGATAAAAATATTGGAGACTTTACAGTACCGGAGCAGAGAGATAATATAAGATAAGATAAGATAAGATAAGATAAGATACATCTTTATTGTCCTGATCCTGGCACATTGGTTTGGTGTTCCACCACGAGTACACACACACACACGCACACACACACACACACACACACACACACACACACACACACACACATACACACACACACACACAAACACACACACGTACACACGTGCACACACATGCACACACAAGTAGGCTTACAATCACATGCATAATATAAATGAGCAGCAATATAAACAATAATAATCGTAAGCTAGATACACACTCAAGGTTATTTTGATGCATGCTCTAAGGTCGTAAGTACACTAAACAAGATGGTTAAGATGGAAGCATTTTCATAGATGATGGTAAAAATGACCTTCTGTATCTTTCTTTGTTACAAAATATTATACTGCATGATCTCCATTTGTGTAAACCTCTAAAGCCTGAACAGGTCGTAACCTATTTAACGGCGACCTTGATCAATCAGTCTTAAAACCTATAAATAAGAAACATCAAAGACAACTGCATAGAATACGCTTCTATCAAGGGACAAATATACTTTATTTCCATAACATGAAATATGTGTGCAGAATTACTAGGTGCCTTTTAATTTTTTTATGGAGTGAAGAATGGAGCAATGACGTGCCTATCAAGTTATTGTTTATTTTTTTAAAATACGCACAAACTTCAGTTCTATAGATTTATGTCGAATATTTTACACAGAATGAATAACTTAATTTGTCTGATTGTGTATTGAATATATGAGGAATATAATTTCTTTTGGGTCTGTGGTCAAAAATGTTTCTAAAAAATAAATAATTACGAATGAAGAGCAAAGAAAGTTTAGTATTGGTCACTGGGGCATAATTCTTTTTGATTAATTTTCTTTTGATGATTTTTTTCCATTAAAGTTAAGTATCAGACGCTTGTAGTGTTGTAGTGTGCGTGAATCAAGGTCATCAACATTTTTAAGATATGATATCTTTGATGAAAATTGCTTTAATATAATAACAACTGTCCCGATACAAGGGCTTTTTCTTGGTGCTAGGACTACCTTAGTACCCTTTCTAATGTGCAGGACTTGCTTCTCAGAGGTGGGGTGAGGGGAGGGGGGTTGAATCCTTTTATAACATTTTTGAGCCTGTGGTCGACTGTAATGGCCATAGTATGTGGTGTAGCGGATAGGTGCTTCTCTGTTGCAAGCAGAACACTTGAGTTGAGAATTTTCAAGTAAGTATCTCGCCCTTTGTGCTGGGACGTTGCATCCCCCCCCCCCCCCCCGACTTGTGGTGGTCGTGACAGGCAGAGACGAAGCCCACATCCTAAATAATCGAAATTGTGTCAATATAGGAGAAAAGGTATATAACTTTTTAAAGTATTATAAAATAGACTTAAATATAAAAACCTGTCTTCTGTGAGTATAAAACCCTGCATAAATCATGATCTCGTTTAAAAAAATCATGTCCACACTATAATATGTATTCCCACGTATTTATCTGTATGGACCACCCGCCCTTCTAGTGCTTCTCATTCAAGACTTGTGGGAATTGCATGAATTTTTAGGTCCTTAGCACACAACGTGTTTTTAAAAAAAGTAAGTGTAACTCGTGTTTTGAAAAGAGAAGAGGTTTTTGTTTCCGATAATTAACTTGCTGGAACAAAAACAAATTCCAGGTGTTGTAAGAATCAACAGCTTTATTGATCACATGTGTATAATTAATATAGTGCTAATAATCATCGATCGAGAAACGGCCAGTCGTTAAAATTCCCACCTTATTAATGATTGAAGCAACAACAGCTGTGCATAAAGAGAAAGCCACATCATGATTTATGGAAGGGAAACGTTTATCAACAGCACTTCCCACCCGCTTTCGTCGGTCTCTGCAAAATAACGTTGCACCGGTTCACACCTGAAATAATTCCTTCTCGGCGTTCGTCGTCATCTTTCTCCTCCTTTTAAGCCGATTTACGGACAGCTTGCACTGCACTCTGCCGTGGCTGGAGGAAAGAATACAGTAGAAACAAACATCGAAAGCGCCTCGTTAATGGCACGTAACTCTTCACGGCTGGGGGTTCTGTTAAGCTCTTCTTTGGTCTTCAAAAAACGTTCTTCTATATTGCAACCATGTTCAATTGAAACTCATTTTTTTTGTTTCTGAAGGGATGTGATTTAGCGTTTCTCTCTGATGGAAACTAGCTGAAGGAACTCAAAGTAATCATAATGCTGCTAAGAAATCATTCACCTTTTGATCCAGAAATCTAATGCTTTATCATCTTATCAAGTCTTAATTGAGCAATGTGACCCAGGAAAGTCAGGCCATGTCATGTGTTATTGCTATTTTAGCCTGTGTCATCGCGTACGTTTTATCTATCTATCTATCTATCTATCTATCTATCTATCTATCTATCTATCTATCTATCTATCTATCTATCTATCTATCTATCTATCTATCTATCAGTGAATTGTGAAGAAGTAATTCCACAAAATCATCACTCAGTGTACGTCTATAAACTCCACGGCTCAGCACTCATTGAGATACTACTGCTGGCTAACAACAGGAGAACGTCACGTTTTCTCAGAATCAAAGACACGTCTGGACCTCACTTAAGCCCCGGGGGTTGTCTGGGTCTAAGGGAGTCCACACCAGAGAAAGTAAAAACGGCCATTATATAATTTCAGTCCTGTTGTGTTATTTGCATTTGTTGTGTTGATTGATCAGGTTTGATTTATGGTAGTGGATTCATGCAAGAAAAAAAAGAAAGTCTTAGAGGTGATAATATTATAATGTTTAAATCAGGTGTGCATGTATGTAGGTTCGTGCATGCATTACGCCATTTTTTCCCCTCGTTTTTGTTTTGAGTGACCATAGACTTCAATTACAATATCATACCATGCACCTGGTTGTAATTCTGATTTACTGTGGAGCACACAAATAATTTTTTGATATTGATTTTGGAGCCATATTATCATGGGAAAGGGAGAACGTTCCCGCTGGCACTAGATTATAGCCAGAGGGATGTGTTTCCCTTCATTTGGAAGCCGAGTGTTATAGAGAGCAAAGAGAAGCGGCCATGACGCTGCACGGTCTATGATGCAATGTATTATAATTAATGTCCATGGGAGGAAATTCCAACTGGTCTATAGAGCTACCTTTGCACCGTATTACCCTTGAGATGAGTATTTTCAAGGCAATTATTGTTATTACTAGTGCAGAAACACGATCATGCAATATAATAGAGATGCAAAATTGGAAGTCTTATTGAGAATTCGTTATTCTTTCCTTCTCAATGTGATCTGCATTTCTGCATTCCGATACCTTACTAAATGCTCAGTTGAGCATGTCATTGGAAGCCTGTCATTGTCACTGAAGCCTGTCACTGTCAAAGGTGCAGCCTTTCCTTTGACTCCTTTATCACGGTGTATGAATGACCAGGTCCGTGCTCGTTCTTTCTCCCCTGCCCCCCAAACTCTCTCTCTCTCTCTCTCTCTCTCTCTCTCTCTCTCTCTCTCTCTCTCTCTCTCTATCTCTCTCTCTCTGTCTTTTATGTTTCACGTTTTCCGTGTTCCTGGATTGCCGTTAACCATGATTGTATCAGATATCCCACTCTAGAACCCCCGACCCAGCATTCCTGATGGTGAGGAGCAATTTCTATGATTCTACTTCATATTAGGTAGCCCCTTTCAGAGATAGACGTTGAATCAGATATTGCTGTCCAGTAAATAAATAGATGAGCTTACAGCATGAGCATTGACAAAATAAGATAAGATAAATCTTTTTTTATCCAGATGCTGGCACACTGGTTTGATATGTCACCACCCACCCAGCCACCCCCCCCCCCCCCACACACACACATATGCACACATACACACACACACACACGCACACACACACACACACACACACACACTCACACACACACACACACACACACACACACACACACACCTATACACACACACGCACAGACACACGCACATCCATAGTTACACACTTCTCACACATCCTCTCTTTCACTTAAATGTATACAAATACAAGCATAATTTATCTATGCTTGCACTCGTAAACTGACCCACTGTGACGGGCATGTGATATAAATCAACAATTTATGGTTAACAATAATAATGTTTAAGCTAGATACAAGAACAGTATTCTGATAGTAATTCGAAGGTATTCTGATGGTACATCCTTTAAAGGTCATAGAAATTCTTATGTAAATAACTCAGTCACCACTAGGGAGTGTCCACTTAATCGTGTACAGTTAACCATTGTTCAGTCGAAGAAAGACATTCATTTAAAGTCTGTCTCTAAATCAGCTTAGCTGTGCTCACCAGAAGGCCTTAAATCCGAACGGTATATTATCATCTCAGTGTTTCCTGTATTGTTGCTTCACAGTTAACTATTTATGTGACATAGCAGCTATTCTTCTTCCCTTGGGATGATTTCCGAAACAAATTGACCTGGAAATAAGACTATTTAAAAGCCATTTCTTGTGTCATGTACATGTACACCTGTCAAATAGAGTGCATTTATTGATTTCAAGCCTCACTGTGTGGAAACTAGGCCGTTTGTGGGAATGGTGGGATTGTAATTTGTGGAATAGACAACTTGAAGGGGAACGTTACATTGCCGTACTGCTAGTCTACCTGGAAACATAATCATACAGATATATAGAGAAATCTCAATCACATGAATCATCATCATCATTACATGTATTATCTATCTATCTATCTATCTATCTATCTATCTATCTATCTATCTATCTATCTATCTGTTTTGAAACTTCGACAGGAACGTTTTTTGGAATATTGCGTTTGCGACGTGATCACATACCGCAATCAGTTATTCAGTCTGAATGACTTCAACTGACTTGAAGAGTCGGGTTGTCGGCACATTTATGAACACAAATCTGGTGATACTCGAATACTTTTCCGCCTTCGTGGTACAGAAACTGGAGCTACGGTATTATGGTTATCTCAGTCAGTTGAAACTGCATTAACGTGTTGATCCGAAGTCATGCTAAAAATACATTACAGGTATCTACAAAGAAAATGTCACTGGTTGCTTGAGGCTATTTTTGTTGTTATTTGCGGGGGGGGGGGGGGGGGAGGGGGGGGTCTGTAAGTGACTTACCGAGCTCGCAACTGCTTACGATCATAAGAGCGCGTGGGACAAATTGAGCATTTGCAGTTTGGTTGGAATTAATTTTGAACTTTGCTCGGGTAGTGGCCGGAACACACTCTTATATATTGGTTTTAGGACCTCCAAGGGATTTTTAACGAACACAACCTGCACGCAGGACCTTCGTGATGTTTTCACCCTTATTCGAGAAGGCGAGGTGTTAGATCTTACCTACCCTAAGATCAGAGGTGAGGCTGAAAGACAACAGTAAAAAAAAGTCAAGGAGTAGCAGTAGAAAGACCGTAGAAAAAGCCAGGAGCCCTGAGAAGGGGGCAAAGTCGCGGTGGGGGGGGAGAGAAAGAGTTGAAATGGGGGGGGGGAGAGGAAGGGGGCCAAAAGTGGATATGATAGTGGACGACAGGACATGATTAGAGAGCGAGAAAAGAAGAAATTGGGAGGGGGAGGGGTAAGAAAATGTTCTGCCCCTGTCAGGTTTCGAACCAGGCACCCACTGAAAGAGAGGCAAACAGTGTACCTATCGACTACGAGAGCTCCACCCCTCTCCCCCAGGGGGCCAGGAGGAGAAAAAATAGACGAACAATAATAATGATTAGTTGAGCGTACCCGTATTGCCTGTCGCTGCAATAATGCAAATCAAACCTGTCAATTTAATTAAGTTTTTTGGCTCGGTCTATGTTGAAGGAGGTGTGTTGGTATTCTAATTAGTTGTTTTTTTTTTGTTGCTTTAAAAAAAAATAGAGAATCAATCTCATTCTCAAGCGTACGTAAAAAAAAAAAAACTGGTCTGAAAGGTGATGCAATGGTCAATGTTCGGGAATGCATGGGTATGCGCCGGATCAATTATTGAAAAAAATATTAACGTCCCTTTTTAAAATTTAAAAAAAATTGAAACGATATAGGCCTGCGTATATTTTTGTTTATTCTATCTGTTCTTACATTCAGATAGAAAGCTATTTAACATTTGGTTGTTTTTGAGTTTTTATTGGGTTTTTTTTTGTATAAAGCGGAAATAAAACAAAGTCTTTCGTGTTTGACCCAGGCGTTCTTGTAAGAGTGTTGAAGTACTTAATGAATATAGGAAACAAACAAATCTAAGTCGGAAACCGTATATCTGGCTAATATGGCTCCGTTGTTTATGGTTTTGATTTGCAGCCTCCGGTTTGAGCATTTTGTTTGAGACTTGCGTCTTCGGGACAATATTTTTTTTTTCAACGTAAGTGTTAATATAGTGTAAAGCCCATACAGCCTGCTCAGCTGTTGAGCGGGGATATGCGCTATACAAATGCTATTTATTATTATTATTATTATTATTATTAATATTATTATTATTATTATTATTATTATTATTATTATTATTATTAATATTATTATTATTATTATTATTCACATCCACATCGATACTAACTTAGATTCTGTCTGTAGTCTGTAGGGCTATCTCAGGCTGAGAGGCATGCAGCGTCCCAGCAGAAAGACTTCGGGTTGTTTCTGATCAAAACAACAGTTTAAGTGACATTTTAAGAAACGTGGCCCAAACTTCCTCGAACAGACTCTGCAAAATAACGTCGAAGAGAGAATAAGCCAAATCTGGGTGCGTTTCAGGAACGTAGGGGTGTGGGTGAAGGATGGCGGTTTTACAAACTGGCAGACAATGGCAGACAAACATGTTTAGATAGATAGATAGATAGATAGATAGATAGATAGATAGATAGATAGATAGATAGATACATACAGATAGATAGATAGACAGATAGATAGATAGATAGATAGATAGATAGATAGATAGATAGATAGATAGATAGATAGATAGATAGATAGATAGGGTTTTCTTTTACATTTTATTGCATGAAGCGGGATCAACGCTCTTCTTGAGCGTCTCATTATTATTGTCCTCTTAAACAGTTTATTTCGGTGTTGAATTATTTCTTGCTCGCTTGGAGCTTAGCCAGCTTTCAACGACAGTGCATTGATTTAAGAACTTAGCATGGATAAAAATTAATACTCTGTACCATCTCCTAACGTTGTACCAAGCAACCTGACTGCTGGCTTTGATGATATTCAGACAAAAATGAAACAGTGAAACTGATTTATAATGCAAAAATACTCTCAAACAGATGGTAATAAATTCAGCAGCGAGTAGTTTTTAGGGGCGGGGGTGACTTGAAGCAGTAAATTTGGAGCGCCGAATAAGATTCCTTTCTAACTCCATTCAAATCGTTGTTCCAGCGCTATTTAATTAATTTAAAAAAAGAAGATAATGGAAAGGCGCAGGGCCGACTAGTTTGAGCGTTCAAAATGATGGATGGGGTGGCACTTTCAGTGGCGACAAATCTAAAAGATAATTATCCAAGTTAAAAGCCTTTAAGAGAAGGGTAGAGTGTTTTAGGTGGAGCTGTCTGTCTTCAAGACGAAGAAATGGAAGAAGAAGAAGAAGAAGAAGAAGAAAAAGAAGAAGAAGAAGAAGAAGAAGAAGAAGAGAAGAAGAAGAGAAGAAGAAGAAGAAGAAGAAGAAGAAGAAGAAGAAGAAGAAGAAGAAGAAGAAAAAGAAGAAGAAGAAAAAGAAGAAGAAGAAAATGATTTGGATTAGGAGGAGCAGGAGGAGCAGGAGGAGGAAGAGAGAGAGAAAAAATAACAACACAGGAATGTTGAAAATACTTTCACGTCGTTACAATGACATTCAGTCTGGAAAACATGGACGTTTGACAATCTCAAATTCAAGAGGTGACATGGACCTCTGATCTCGGCTATCCTTATGGCACATCCCTGCAGATTCGATTGAAAAAACCCACATTAAGTCAAGTCTAATCACACACACGCCGATTTCCGTGGATGCAAAAGCACCGGAGGACAGAACCGCTGAGGAAACACTTGGCCGAGACAGAAAATATAATAAAGAAAAACACAGATCAATCCTATGATGAGCCCCCAGCACGCTCAGTTTCCGGATAACATGGAGTCGGACGCAAGGGCAGTAATCCGATAATCTTGAAGAGGTATTTGCAGAGCTGGGCCCTCCTATGCTTGTTTTTATTAGGTCAATTTGATTTCTTGTTTTCTGTCTTGCTGTTAGGACCAATACGAGGGTTTTCTGAGGTTATTGGGGGATATGAGATAGGAGGTCTTTATGTAGATAGACTGATTATGATTAATTTTTTAAAACATCGCAACAAGTTTAATATGGGGGTGTTTTTATACCCCCATCAACACTCTTTAGATTATTTAAGAGGTTGGCTTCGACCCTACCTGTCGGGACCAACCAGGGCTGAGACAGATACAATGTCACAGCAACATAATTGAGTATAAATTCGATACAGATACTCCCCCCCAGAGGAGCATAGAGGAACATTTCCACTCTAATGTTATCGAGTAGTATATTTTATTGTGATTCAGTATTTTAGTCTATGAATACTATGATTAGCCCTGACCAGTCAATATACGAAGCAACACCTCAAAACTGAAGCAGACCTTGCCGGAGTGCCAACCACTCACTCAACCACGGTCATAAAATTTTATTTCGAGGGTAAAAACTATTTCCACAAATCTGAATAAAGGAACATCACTTGGGGAAGACAAATAAATCAATTAACCAAAAATAGTGGCCCTTTTTAATGTCAACAGCTTTTCTTATAAATGAAGGCAATTAGGTAATAGTCAACTCTGGCCCACCATATTATAGAATTTACTTGACCTCCTAGACCAAGGCTACTTAGATGTTTCCATTCATAGTGCCGGTCATATTTTGTGTCATGCAGAATTTAATACTTTTAAGTTACTTTAAGAACTCGGGGTCGAAATTTTCTTTAATTACACCAGTTTACGAAATACAACTGAATATCGTGCCTAACCATGGCGTTTCGGTTTTCATAAACTCAAAGCCCTTAGGTTTTTTGTAGTTTCGCTGGCCTCATAACCAAAGAGGAACTCTACAAAAGTACATATTATGTTTTTCTTTTCTTTTCTTTATTATTGTTTACAAAAAGTCAGCTGTGGAACGGTGATTTCGCGCTGAACATTGGCACTGCGAAAACATAACGCCCAGGACAGGAAGTGAAGCACTTTGATCAGGGGATAATTAGTTCGGTTCTATTCCCGTCTGCACAAGTTATAACCCTGAGCGATTGGTGAATGACGTTTTACGATTTTCTTCCCGCCGAGAGCATGCGAAAGAAAGACCATGCCAGAAGAACGGTAGAGGATGTAGCCTACGTAATGTCTTTTAGGCTTATTTTTTATAATAAATTATATTTATTCAGTTTCACATGACTTGTGTGATTTTGAAAGAAATAATTATCAGGTAATATAACATGTGTCAAGTTTAGGGGGAACTTCCAAAGAGTATAATTATACGCTAATAGTACACATTCTCCCCCAATAAAAGACACAAACAAAACAAAACAAAATAAAACAAAGAGAAAAGGAATTTGTTTTCAAAATTGCTGTTATCTGATTATACACTTCAACCTATTCTTACTTGCACGTCAATACACACGTATCGCAAAAAACAAAGAGAAACTTGCGAACGGAAAAGAAGAGTACAGTTAAATGTAAGTTGCAAATGAATATAAAATATCAATAGAAAAATTGTTTTAAAACAAAGAAGTAGTAAATACATATAAACACACAGATAAATGAGTAAATGATTACATTACAAAAAAGTATTTTGTTTTAAAGGGGGGGGGGGCTACACCTGAAGGCTATCTCGCTTACTACATGACCAAATTTTACCAAATTTCACACATGTAACAAGCGGAGTCTAAAATCCGTAAATCAAATTTGTGAAAATTGTTTTTTCATCATGGATACGGCGGTCATATTGGATTTTGTTGACTTGTCTTACGTAATGAATACCGCACTTCTTTCTCATGGAAATTGATTGGAGTTTTTTTTTTTTTTTGCATGCTTGTTCACAAACATTAGATCTAAAAATTTGTTTTTTGTTTTTTTCCTAAGCAAATTAGTAATATTTGAATAATTTTTTTCCTGAGGTAGCATTCAAGTTTGCCAAAAATCCGTGAAAATCCACGCTCCACACACCACCAACAAAAATCTATTCCATATATCAAAACATCAACTGACAAACTTTTAGTATTATATATTTTTTTCTTTCTGCGAAAATTTCATGACGGTAGGATGGAAAATGGTGGAGTCATTCAAAAAGGTATAGAGAAAAGTCGCGTTTTGAGAAAACGGCCGATAAAGAAAAATGAAATATTGACTTTATGAGGAAATGGTGGTGCCGAACATGCCCGGTATGGGAAAAAAATGCGGTTTTGGGGGGTTCTTATGCGATGAAATAGTTTTAGGAGAGGCTGAGGAAGCTAAAAATGCCTAAAACTCAAATTTCATAATTTTGAGCCGAATTGGGACTTTGAGGGTGTAGACCCCCCCCAACCACTACCCTTAAACATGGGTTGTCCTGAATTGAATAGTGTTGTTTTCTTAGCTTCGTTTTTACCTTCTCCTCTACTTTGCAAATGTAATAATCGCAACAAAATACTCAACAGCAATGTTAGCCCCCCCTCCCCCCCAAAAAAAAAGACAACAAAAAAAGACCCAAACAAAAAGAAACCTTCTGAACGATAAGCAAAACGTAGACAAAAAAACAACAACACTGCTCGTATAGCGAAATGTTCCTCAGCACTGGCTTGCTTTGTCCTCCTTCCTCGCCACTCACTGCTCTGCTGCTGCTGTGATGGCTTGTAGAGTTGCTCTATTCAAACAACGTATGGTTACGTGGCTTGCCTCTTGCCTCTTGCCTCTCTTCCCACTACGTCACTTCACATCGCCTCTTGTCAAAACACGTCTGCGAAGCCTCGGAACGTTTTCACCGCTCAGTGCAAGCCCCAATGGTGGGCTTCCCACGGGAGATAGGATCGTTGCTGGGCTGGACTTTTTTATCGGTTATGAAGTGACTGTCAGTGAAGAGGAATTCAGTGTGTGAAATATCTATTTGGATGTCTCTGGGCAGACTACATCGCGTGTTCATACTTGAATTAAAGCGAAACTAGATCTTGTATACTGTGAATTTTCTTAGTATCGTGTAGATCTAGACATAAAAATACTATTATACGTGTAATAGATCCGAATAACAGGACAATAAACAAAGTAAATTATGCGGTGAATGTAAATTTAACCTTTCCTTCACAAACTAAAGTTTATAAAAAAGGATTTGAGAGTTTTAGTAACTTTTTAGGTGTAATAAATTTGTTTATTGATTAATCAATCATTTTTTTAGAAAGTCTTGACTTTAATGACATGTTTATTTTCAGTTATTCATTTATTCATTCATTTATTTAATTATTTATTTAATTATTTATTTATTTAGCTATGGGTTTATGTATTTATCTACGTATGTATTTATTTATAATCTATTTTATTCATCGTTTTACTCAATCATGTCATTATTTATTTATTTATTTATTTATTCATTTATTTATTTATTTACTTGTTTGTTTGTTCATTTATGCATTTATTTATTTATTTATTTATAGTGAATAAAACAGATATAAACTTGTGTGTCAGATTTCCTTATCAGTGCAGTGATGGATAGTAGAGTGGAGTTTTCTTTTGTTGCTTTTCCTGTCTGTTTACTCGTGCGGGTATGTGTCTCCGACAAACCAGATACTACTGGGTAAAATGGTGAATTTTGTCCCAAGTTTTTCAGTAATGCAAGTCTAATTGGATTGACACACTAAACTTTAACCTGTGAATTGTTTATCTTGATACTTGACTTGCTGGGGGAGGATAGACTCATTTTAAAATCCCCTCATCTCTGTCCTGTCCCCTTGCATAGCCCGAGAAAGTGACCCCCGTGGGCACGTAAATGAATAATAATAAATACATTACATGTTTAAAAAATCCTCTGGGGCAATTTCCTTAAGAATGCAATTCACACGTACATTTACACACAGATGCATGAATAACAGTGCGCAAGTTGTAATACGGGGTGCCCACAACGGCTGGATCGGGTGGATCGCCCGACTCGATCTCCTGAAACTGAAAACAAACACATTTGTTTTTGAGGCGATCGAATCGGGCGATCGGCCGAGCCCATCCGTAGTGGGCACCCCGTATTAACCTTGACAATCCGCACGCCATTTCTGATCGTCACTGTGCAGTGCCCTATATTATTTTTAGCAAGGGTCATCGTGCCTAGCTCAAGGACACACCCTGGTGATCACCCATCTCAACGCCGTTTTATCGACACACGCTTGATATTATTGTGAGTGTAAGCTCTGAATCTGAGCTCACTAAGCGTTCAGCCTCAGGAGTCGCCATGTCCACTGATCCTCCTTGACTGTCGTGTACTTATGGATTAACGATAACGAGAAAACTAACGTCCGCTTTTATTTTGCTTTATTTTAGAGACATTTTTTGGTGATGTTTTGTCTTGAAATAATTTCAGGATAATTACGATACGATATGTCTTCGCTTGGTCATAACTATGTACGACTTTGATGATTAAGTTCACTTGAAAGTTACAACTGTTTTACAAAAATAGTTACTCTTATGGCTTTCATTAGAGAAGATTAGTCTGATTTAAGATAGGAATGGGACATTTAAAAAGAATCAATACCCTTTGAAAACGCTGCAGACTGTTTTTCAAAACCGAGATTCACAATAGTATGATGCTGCCGTTCAGTTGCCTGATATGTTTGTCTTTTCCCTTTTTTTCCTTAGTAAAATTCTTCAGTGTCAGGTTACGCAGGGCTAAACAGTCCTGCCAACCAGCTAGCCCATCTCCGTTACGTAAGAGCGAACACATAAAAGTGGACTAAAGACCTCTATTTGGAACTCACCTGACCAAGTACGCACATCCCATGTCCCCACTCTCTGCGAGGCCACATTTTGGGTCTCCATTACTTCATGCGGGAAAGACGATTTTAACGTATTCAACTTTAAGAATGGGTGGGTCGAAAAAGATAATATGTCCTCTCTTCATATACCACAAATTATTAATTAAAGAAGAAAAAAACACCAAAAAAAACGAAACGCGCTCATTATCCTGTTTTATTCCATCCACCCCTGTTCTTATATTCTCCACGCAGCTAGAATATTCAACACTGGCTTGTGCCTCTGCCCCCTTCCTACTCTTCCTGTTTTAGGGCACTCATCATTCCTCGTACTCCTGCAAACAGACACACTTTTCACAAATGCATAGCCATAGATGTTGAGAAGCCATGTTTTAATACAACTTTATCTCAGTTTGCAGATTCTTCTTTTTTGTGTACAGCTGGGCGTCACGTAATTTAATCAAGCTGCGATCAAATCGAACCTGCACCATTTTTTGGCAGCCCCCTTGATGCTTTTTCCCCCGCTTTTTATGTTTGTCAACTCGGCTGCCGTTGGAAATTGTCTCTCTTGGATTGGATGGGGAAGGCACTGGGGGGTGGAAAGGGAGTTGGAACTTATCCCCATCCTCATCCTTGATGCATGTGGGATTAACAAGATTGTAGGATAGAAATTGGGTCCATGCCTCAGCTTTGCATCTTCCACCGTCCCCAGAAAGCGTCCAGTCCACTGACTCCATGATAAAGAATACTGGCGGTCCCTGGTCCCCGGTGCTTCCACTTTCTAGTTATCGATTTCATCACCATGAACGGTCACTCGCCCTAACTCTCACGATTGGGGATCCTTGAACTTGAAAACCCCCATCTAGTTTCCCTTATCCCTTGTCCTCTCAAAGAGCCCCAATTCAGAAGTCCCAAACTAGATTTGGGAGACCGGAACTGGCGAGTGTCTTACCCTCTATCAGCATATCACAATTAGACGTTCCCTGTGGAAGGGTTGGCAACAATAAGCTCTCGGCTCATTTACCGGGGGCTTGAACTGACACACGAGAACATCTGCGCCAGATGTAGAAAAGCGATTTTTTCGTGGTGCTGTGGAATTTTGTCTCAGTCTTTTTCTTGTTCTTTACTTTAAATTTGATTGTCTTTACACATTCTGGCCTATGTCACCTTACGTTGTCGTTGGGAGAAGCAAACGTCTCTCTCTTGTTTGTTGTAACGCCTGTTACATGATCATTCTTTGCTCTCTCCCCTGTTTCATTCAAGCCTCTCAGCTCAAAGTTCAACCTTTAGAGTGTCAAATTTATGTTTTGTACACTTATTAAGTTAAAAAAATCAACATCCAAAAACAACCAAAAACTAATATTATGTAATATTATGAGCTGGTATGCACTTCCCAAACGTTTGATCTCGTTCTCTGTTTTTGAGCCATAGACAATGGTTTAGCTGGCAGAGAGAACTAGGTCAAGCCATTCTTTGATTATTTTCCTTCTCTGCTTATCTTTATCGTTTGTCCCTCTCTCATTTTGTTGCCTTACGTGTATTCAGGTGTTAGTGTCTACGAACAAAAAAACGCCCATTATGATTTTTTTCCTATCAGGTCTTTAACAGTTATCCAGACGTGCTTTTCCCGAGGCCAGAATTAAAGTTGGCCCTCTTGTTCTACCCTACAATCCATATTTATTTTTCTCCAGGAACTGACAGTAATGTTGATAAATCATGATTTAAGATCGTAAAGAATTTTACAGAATCGCAAGGACCTTTAAGACGCATTATAGCAGGGTTTTGTTTCACCGCTGATTTCCCATCGACCTAATTAACTGTTTGTTTGGCTGACAATACTTTCTTTTTCCCCCTTGTTCTGTTGTTATGTATCAGTTTCATTCCCCTTTTCTGGACAATGGGTATTTCTCCCCTTTCTACAAACCCATTCCCATCCATCCC
>NW_004797503.1:844716-848582 GCF_000002075.1 Aplysia californica
TCTCTCTCTCTCTCTCTCTCTCTCTCTTTCTCTCTCGACCATTTGGCTCTGATTCTTGGATTGTAGAAAACATTGTTTCGTGGTTTTACCCCTCACATCAGCACAATGAATCTTAAAGGAGCGTATCCGCTGAAACTGAGCTCAAGGAAAATAGTTATGGATAAAGAAAGAGAACCAGTACTTCTCTATTGTGGCTTGTGAAAAACGGCCAAGAGTCTGGCATGAAACTGTTTTGTTTTACTAAATTTCGAAGCACATCTTGTTGTATTAGAGACCATTCAATTCGTTATAATACAGAGATGTCTGACAAAATTAAAAGCTGTTGTCGTCGAGGTGTGAACGCCAGAGCTGCCTGCATTGTTCATACTTATTAATTAATTCGTGCACATGCACATCTTTGGAATGCAGCTAAAAATGTTGGACTGGTGAGCAGAATCGTCAACAATTTTGCCGGGCATAAGCATACGCCCTACTGATTGTGTGTGTGACTGTGTACTTGTGTGGAAGCAGATATTTAAAACAAAGACATTTTTTCTTGTCTTAAAAGGGTTGACAATTGCCGTGAGAATTCTCGTGAGGTTTGTCGCTCTTACCTAAGTTGTTTTTTAGCGTTTTGATATGCTATTCCTATATAAGTTGATGTAAAAACATAATGATAGTTTACCCCTTTCAAGCTGCGTCAGTGGCAACAAAGAAATATTGCTCTGTACCAAAATTGCTGCGTTACGCTCTACTTACTCGCAGATATTTGTAAAAGTTTGACGGATCTAAATTTCGGCTGCTGTCTTAGAAAAAATTATAGAACATAATTTTGTTATTATGAATTTGAAATAAGATTCGTCTTAGGTTGAAATAAGAAAGGAGAATCTTACCATCGACCATGGTTTCTAGTCATCATGGCTAGGTCTAGCTGTACAGCGTAGAATTATTTATTTTCAGTTTGCGTTGAAGAGTTTCCCCAAATATCTTGACTGTTGTGTTTTACATATTATTTGCATAAATTCAAAACCGGCTAAACAATGTTTCGTTGGTATCAACCGTTATAGTATTCTTTTAGCTTTGTATACTTCTCCGCAGTCTATGCTAAAGGTTCACGGCTTGTAAGTCTAAAGTTGAAAGACGTTTTTGTGTTTCTGTGTGTAATGCTTAGCAAAAAATATTCCAGTAGCTTTGGGGTTACTTTTACACAAATAATTAATTCGGAAAATAAATTTGGTTTTCCTTTATAAACTGTTACTTTACAAAAACTTGCAATTGCTCAATTACCGCTCACACTACACAGTAATGTATCGTTACTCTTCCACTCTGGTTATGAACGTTCTAAGAATATCTCAGACAAAAGCGCAGACAAAGACGTTATTGATTTGAGAATGCTGTTATATACTTTTCCTGCAGGAACAGGGAAAAGAACATGGAATGGACACGGAATCAAAGTTTTCACGAAAACGATAACAATTATTATTTATTCATGGCTATAAGGAGGGTATCTTGGATCATGGACGACTGTGTCCCACCTAGTTTTTTCATGACAACGCACACGAAATATATAAATTAAATGCAGTTTACAGCCGACTACTTTTATACCAGCTTAGTCTTATTATGCTACTTTACACGCGGTGATTATTTGAATGCCTATGTACTGGAGGGAATGACAAACTATAAACAGTAGGCGAGCTACGGCAAGCCAAATGAGAATTGTTTACAACTTTGTAGGGATTAAAATATCTGGCTAAGTGTCACGGAAATCAGGCTTATTAGAGTTACTTTCATACGTAGATTCTTGTTTATAGGGAACAATCACGCAAAATCATTTTGTGGCTTGTTATATTCCATTGTTTTATTTGGCTGTGTAGCTAAAAGTACAAAACATGTGGGTACTAATGGCTATTTCGTGATTCGAGGATTATGTTAAGAAACTGAAAATCGCTGTAGTCTCCTTTTACGAGAGTAATTCGTCAAAGACGAATGCCATATAACAGATATTTAAAAACAGTCAACGCCTCACAAAGGGTTTGGGCTATATGAAAAGCATTTGAAACAATTAGTTGTTCATAACCTGCAGTACAACAGCTGCTGTGGAGCTCTCATCAAGTCTCGTTAAAACTCTCACCCAGGGGGCGGAAGTGCGTCATGCTCAGGCCAGATTCTTTAGCAGGAGCAGACAGCCGAGCGCTCGTGCGATGCCCACCTCCATGCACAAAGCTAGTTTTGGTCAGTCAGGGGCCACTGGGACTACAGACACTGAAGGAATTTGGTCAACAGATGGACAAATTCCAATGTTCCGTTCAACGCCCTTTCTCTCACTACTATCCTCTCCCACCTCTCTCCTTTCCAACGCATTCTACTCTTCCCTTTCCCTCCTCCTCCCCTTCCCTCTTCCTCCCCCAGCCGACTTTCTGATGTTCTCTCTCTCTCTCTCTCTCTCTCTCTCTCTCTCTCTCTCTCTCTCTCTCGCCCTCTCTCTCTTCCATTCGGCGTAGGACCAGTCTTCCTTTCAAATGTGATTATGAACGTCATTATTAATTTGGTGAAGGTGAACTCCAACCCCCGCAACATTCTTAAAATACGTTAGAGTGTCTTCAGCGCATGTAGATACGCCAACGCAAGTGTCGCCCCACTTAAAGTGGAGACCCAGATGTGCGTAGTAGGTCAAATAAGTTCCTAGAGGAGGGCTAAAGTTTACTGGTACCCTGTTTTTGGAGGGCTTCACATAGCAACGCAACATCATATGTTTGCGAGAGTATTAATATTTTAATGCTCCGTGTCTCTCTTCACTGTAAACAAGTCGGAGAACAAAATGTCTTAAAATCCCAAAGTTGTCCTAATCCTCCTTAGTAATGTCAAAAATCTTTATTTCTGACTGTAGCATTATGGGTTTTTTCTTCTTTGGAGCAGTATGTGTGTGTGAGGGAGGGGGGTGGTTGATGAAAACATATTAGCGAATTAAAAATCTCCCATGGAACTCCTCTCTCTTTGTGTACATTTTTAAAAAGATTAGTTTTGTGCCTTTAAAAATGAATTTCTTTATTTCTTAACCACTGTTTGTTCTTCCGTTAATCTAACATCTTAAGGATAGGGTCATCTCTGCTCCTGAGAAATATTTGCTGATTAAAAATTAAAATAATTGAATTTTATTTGTTTTTTGCTTTAAAAAAATGATTAGTTAAGTTCAGGAGATTATTTGTCTAAAAGAAGCAAAGAGAATTTGTAACCTCTAATTCATGTCATAAATTGCCTTTGGAAGCATAAATGGTCAAAGATTTAGAACATTACTGCAACAACAGGTTTTATTTTCTCAAAACGACATTTTAGTGTATTTTTGCCGGCTACTCTTATATTCTTTACAAAGTAAATTATAAGAACATTTAAAAACTAATATTATAATTCACGACAGCTTATGTAACCTAAATAAGGTACATACTACAGATGTCGGTAACATTCCTGGAACAGTTTCTCTTTCAATCATATCTTAAAATCATACTGAATAGATATGAGTAATAAACACAGGTACATAGTACACTCACACCAAGCTAGTAGAGGGTATTAGTAAAGAAATGAAAAAGCCTTAGGGATTATTTCTTGTTGTTTATTTTAATGTAGACCTCCGATTCCATATCAACAATAACAAGCAGACGACATACACCATGCGTCTTAATGTAGAGATCTCCCTATAGCTAAGACGTAATATAATGTATAGATACCTCAGGTTTTTAGTTTTTAAAATGGGTCCCAAAAGTAGAGGGTTAACTAATCCATTTAATATGTGTTATGTATGAGTGTGTGTTTGGGGTGGGAGGGGGGGGGGTGCAACATGTGTGTAGGAAGCGCGTGTAAGAGAGTGTGTGTGTGTGTATGCGTGTGTGTGC
>NW_004797503.1:848682-849485 GCF_000002075.1 Aplysia californica
GCTAGAAAAGGTTGACGAAAACGGGTTTACACCAAGAGGCGCTGACGAAATGAACATGGTGAAATCTTTCAGACAACATACATCCACCTGTATCTCTCCGTCAGCTCGTGGCAGGCTGATATAATCAGTGTAGAAATTCTGTAAATACCTACGCTCTTTGTGAAACATTATGAAGAGCCCCCCACATTTCTTTGTTGTCGCCAACTTGAAGTCCTGGCATTTTTTCTGTCTTTTTTGTTTTTCTACTGTTCCTTGCTTGTTATTGTTTTCTTTTTTGCCTTTGTTTCGTTTTTTTGGTGTTTTTCTTTTTTTTCTTTTTTTGTTTGTTTTATGCCGACGGGAGGAGATAGGTGTTATCTTTCTTATGTTATTGAAAGACGTACGCAAAATGAACAGCTGATGTCTCGAGCGAAACAGAACAAATTTTCTGCTTTCGTATTTTCTAAATTCTCACAACATTGTATCCTCACGAGGATGTGCAGGTGTTGACCAGAACCAAGCCTTTGTCTAAATGCGTAAATCTGGGCCGATTCTACACATCTCAGACCCCAGACTGGGCGCTATCAGTGAGCGTTAAGTTGACGTGCGGTACGGTGTATTTTGAAGAAACCACAGAATTCTACACTTATAGAACAGGAACTGTACCACGTGACCTGTGAGGAATTGAAGACCGAAAACAATGGCGTCTTGAGGGCACGATTTATCGTTTTCGGAAGCTTTTAAAGCAAGAGCGGCTTTTACAAACGAGTGAAAAGTGGAACATTTACTGTCCAGTTTGTAATTTTGAGTTACAGAATTCACTG
>NW_004797503.1:850969-853568 GCF_000002075.1 Aplysia californica
TTTGTTTTGCATTATTGGCTTTTATTTATGTGTAAACCAATATTTTGAGGCCTTTTCTGCATTTTTGTGTTTTTGGCAGCATGTACAATAGGCCTATGTATTTTATGTGCAACCGACACATTCTCCAATCTCTTGTATTTGTTAGACTCGCACGTGCTTTAAACAAAGCATGTTGTACACACTACTGATGCAAACACAGAGATGAATTCTTAAAGTGAAAAATAATACATTTCCTCAATACAAGCTCAATTTATTTATCTCTTTCTAGTAAATTGGAGAAAATGCTTATATTGTTCTTTTTTGCTTGCTTTGGATGGCCTTAAGTTTAATGACAATATTATTGTAGTGAGCATGTTACTGTCAGCGTCCCCTTATCGTAGATCTAGTACTAATCAAGACTATATCTAGATATTTTGCCAACAGAATTAATGTTCATAATTAGTGTTATTATCAAGTGTATTGTGATTGTGAAGATCTTTAGTAGATCTAGATCTATCTAGATCTAGATCTAGATCTAAATCCCATCATTAAAAAAACCCAACAAACCAACAATACAAATACAAAAACATTGTAACATTGCCAATTATGACATATTGTTGGCAATAAAAATGTACTAGACTATTTCACTATATTTCTTCTTCGAAAAAAGTTTTAAAATACTGATGTAAGGTGTCTTCCAAGCCCTACCACTAGCATCGGCGGGCATAGCAACGCGAAGCCTTGCTGTGCGGCGCAGCCAAAGGTGCCCTCAACCGGCCGCCATGTTTTAGTTTCAATTCCTCACAGCGAATCGGCGATCGCGAAGAGGGAGTTCCGCTTCTATAAGTGTAGAATTCTGTGGAAGAAACTAAACTTCACCGACGCTTCGAAGGGTGCTGTCACTATTCGTGCTATTCGAATACCGTGTGCATAGTAATATAGGGTTTTACGGCGCTCGCAACTGCATAAGGTCATATGAGCGCGCTTATACCGTGTGCGAAAGATTTTAAAATTATCTCTCATTATAGAAGTTCATCATCAGAGGAGTTCATTGAGCAAGCTCATTGTTCATTTCTTGCAAAGCCATCCGACACAAAAGAGCCTTGGACCCTTGGGCTATTCATGGCCTGACTATAGATACAGAATAGTAATGAATACTTATTTGAGGCATGTTTTCTAACTCTTTGTGGCCGCACTCATCAATCTGACTCTTAATCACAGAGTTCAAATTTTTGCTGTACTTACATTAATAATGTTAGAAGTACTTTGTAATCATCATCATCCGGTGCCTTGCCGACTGGCGTGGGCGATCATGGACCTCCACTTCCATCTGTCTTTCGAAGCAGCAATGGTGTCTGTTGTTCTTGCTGCTCCCAGCCATGTTGTCATCTTGTCCAGTATCTTTTCTCTCTGTCTGTCTCTACCTCTCTTTCCATCAAACTTTCCTGTTGTTACAATGTTCTCTAATGCTTCTTTCCGCATTGTGTGTCCGTAAAAATGTGCCTGTCGTTTTCCTATATTCGTGATAAGTTGTTTTCTATAATTTGCTTCAACCAGGACTTCTTCATTTGTTTTTCTAGCTGTCCATGGGATACGTAGCATGCGTCTCATGAACCACAACTCTGCTGCAACAATTGTTCTTTCCAGCTGTTTATTGATTGTCCATGCTTCGCACCCGTATAATAGGATTGGCTCGATGTAACTTTTCATTACTCTTTTCTTCATTTCCAGTGACAGATTGATGTTTGTTAGTATCTGTTTCATCTTGTGGAAGGTTGCTTTTGCTTGGCAAATGCGGCTTTTAATTTCGGTGTGACATCTACCATCTGATGATATAATGGTCCCCAAATATCTAAAATGATGTACTTGCTTGAGGGTGGTATCATTGATTTTGATATTGCTTGTTGGGGTTGGAGTATTTCTGCTTATCACCATCGTTTCGGTTTTCTTGATGTTTAGGCTTAAGCCCATGTTGTCACTCTCTTGTACGATGACAATTGTAATACTATGCTCTAATATTACAACGGGTTTAGAAAAGAAAAAAAAAACAGACGAAAATCCATTATCCGTAAATGTCTCGCGGCGTTAGAAGGGCTCTGCGTCGCTCTGAATAGATGGGAAAAGCCACAAAAAAATTCGTGAACGTTGAATAGCTGAGTCGATTGGGCACATTTCTAGTGATACCTTCTGCTTATCTACTGTAGATGTGTGCGGTATTTTTCACACCAAATTTGCACGCAACGCCGTCGAGCGTTCTATCTGAACCCCCACCCCGCCCTCCCATTAAGTTTTGGATAAGAGAGGTTCTCGCCTGGGTTTCAGGGTTGTTTTCTGCGGCACCTTTCAGCTGTGTAATTAGGGAGGTGGATAAGAGCTTCAGGTAGACGTGCCGGAAAAAAAAATAAAAAGCACAAACGATAAGCCAGTGGGAGAGTTTTTACAATTCCTGGTGTTAACATAACAGCCATTTCTAGACGTGTTGTTGTTTTACTGTATCAAGTCAATGATATACTGATTTTGAGCTCCTATTTGTAAAGTGAAAGTGGACTAAAGTAGTTTTTGCCATGTACCTGAGGACAAACAAAATCTCGGTATTTACAGGCGAACGCCCCCCGCCCCC
>NW_004797503.1:853668-873540 GCF_000002075.1 Aplysia californica
CCCCCCCCTTTCCAAAAATAAAAGCAAGAAAGACCCAAACAAAAACACAACCGCAAACAAAAATCATACTCAGCTTTGAAGAACACTTTCTTCCAATAATTCTTTTTAGAGACGAGACCTGAATCCTAAGTAATGCAATAAGGTAATGCACTCCGGCGGAGAAGATCAGACACCGATGCAGAGCAGAGAAATTGGAGCATTACCATAAACAACGATCTAAAGAAATGTTAAATTCATCGATGCAATTTGTTTGATCGAAATCTTTCTGGTATAGGGTGACTATCGTGAGTTACAGAAAGCAAAGATGAGAGGGGCGGGGAAATATAAACTTGGCTGACCCTTCTGCGCTATCGCTGCACTCGCTGATATCATTCCAGGCGGGCATTTTTGCCTATTATTATCGTGTGACATTTGGTCCAGTGCATGTTGTTCGCTTGTTTTTGTTTTGTTTTGTTTTGCAGCTTGGAATAGAAGTGGTTCTGATTGTTGCAGATTCTTTATTTTTGTGGAAACGTAAATGGATTTACGTCCTCGGGGACACAATTTAGATTTTTTTGGTAGTCGGGCTTCGATCCTGCTTCTCAGAGCCAACCCAGGCTGTAAGGCATACATTATCACAGCAGAAAGCCCAGATACGAAGGGGGTGGGGGGGCTCAATAAGTCTTTGGTCCGGGCATGAAGGAATCATAGTAGAGTAATGAAATTTCGCTAGTCTTTAGACAAAGTGTTTGAAACACACCATGCAAATTGTAGGGGAAATCCAACAATAATAAGGCACTAGTCAGGGTGTTCAATGAAACCAGGGACAAAAATATTTGGTTTTTCTTTGCTGCAGCTGTGCAAAGGAGCCTGTTGAATATCGCTCAGTTATCAAGTTTTTACACTTGCAAAGAAAATCCCCATAGGACATTTTCCAGGAAATTTTCCAATTTATGGTGACAAATGTCCTCGTTATAATACTGTGACATACTGGTTAAGAAAATTCAAATCTGGATTCATGTCGGGGATGGATGAAGATCGTGAAGGGCGCCCATCCTTTGTGGTGACTGAAGAGAATTTATCCATAGTAAAGAAACTGGTTTTATAAGACCGACGCATAACTGTCAAACAGCTCTCAAGTGAAGCAGGAATCAGCGATTCACCATGACCATCTTAACATGAATAAGGTGTCTGCACGGTGGGTACCCCGCCTTTTGACAAGTGATCAAAAGAAGCAGAGAGTTGAATCCTGCAAAACTCTCCTTCGATTTGAGTCCAATGACAAAAATGTATTTAAATACATGGTGAGTATGGATGAAACATGGATTTATTATTTTGGTCCAGAACAAAAAGAAAGTCCTCCATGCAATGGAAAACCTCTTCTTATCCCTCACCAAAGAAGGCAAAGGTAACACCGCCAAGTGGAAAGGTCAAGCTGTCGTGTTTCTGAGATTGTGAAGGTATTATCATGACTGACTACCTGGAAAATGGAAAAACAATCACAGGAGACTACTACTCTAGTTGCTGATTAAACTGCGGTCCGAATTGGTGAGAAAAGGGAGTGGAAAACGCCGTAGCGGGGTCACCAGACCGCAGAACAGAGCGCTTTGAAATCCTGCCACACCCAGCTTAATCACCAGAACTAGCCCCTTCGGACTTTATTTTTTCAGTTTCCTAATCTTAAAAATTACCGAAAGGGCGTCCTTTCCATGACAACGAGGACGCCATTGAAGCTGTGGAAGACTGGTTAGGGGCTCGTTCCGGGTCATTTGTTTTCTTAAGGACTTTTGAAGATCAAAGGGAAGTGGCACACATGTATTACACTGCATAGTGACTATGTAAGGAAATGAAATTATGTGTGCCAAAGTTACAAAGCTCTGTCTCTATTCCTTCATTTAGACCAAAGACTTCTTGAATCCCCCTCGCAATTCTTCCCACATGGGAACTGAACTTGGATCTTCTGTGTGCGGTTATGAAGCATCTAATCAATTCTACACATTGCCGGTTTGCGGAGCTTTACTTTCATTGTAAATGCCCTCGGATGCCCTAACTGGATTTACTGTCGTATGTAAAAAAGAAAGAACAACAAAATCAGGGGTCTCTTGTGGTCTAGAGGTTACGTTGTTCGCCGTTCACGTAATAGGACCCAGGTTCTAAACTAGAAAGCGGTGGAAAACTTTCTTCTCTAAAATATTTTCCTTTCACCTACTGTTCTGCTCTCTGAAAATGTTCTGTCGCCTGCTTTCGTCTCCACATTCAGTATCCCCCTCCCCCTTTTCCCCCCTCTGCTCTGGGCTCCTGGCTCTTTCAGCAGCTATTCAACTTTCTAAATTCTACTGCTACTTCTTGGCTCTTTCTTACTGCCTACTTTCAGCCACACCCATGATCTTAGGGTAGGTAAGATCCAACATCTAGCCTTCTCGGAAAAGGGAGAAAAATCTCGGAGGTCCTGTGCGTAAGTTGCGCAAGATCCCTTGGTAGTTCAAAATCGATAAGAGTCGGCTTTGACCGCCTCCCGGAAAACAAATTCAAAATTCCAAACTAAAAATGTTTAATGCGCCCTGGGCGGCAGTTGTGTGTGTGTATATATATATATATATATATATATATATATATATATATATATATATATATATATATATATATATATATATATAATATATATACTTATATATATGTATATATATTATATTATTATATATATCTATTTATAATAATGTATTATAAATATACATATAAACTAATATCTTTCGAAACAGAATCACCACCATTCTGGGGTATCTTTATGTATCGTTAACAGTGCATGCATGTATTTCCAAATATCACCCTCAGCCTATCTACACTAAAGTTAATTTAACCTCTGTTTTAAATGTGGGTTGCGATTTATAATTTTTTGGGGTGTATTTGTTTGTTTTTGGCTCACTCTAAACCAATAATTTTGTATTTCATTTTTTCCTGAACCAAAGACGAATTTGAAGCGGCATCACTGTACTAACATTACGAGGAAAGCAGAATAAAATTAAGACGATAACGTCATGTAGGTCTGCAAAACATTATACTATTGACAATTCCAACAATGAAAAGGAATGAAATGAGATAAGTTAAAAGTTATCCGTGGCACTACAAATTCATCAACATGATAATGATTCCCTTTTCATAAATGCACACCTCCCACCCCCATACGGTTGCTGAATGGTGGAAATGGGGAGTAACAAACAGGCGGAGGTAGCATTGCCAAGAGGTAGGACTTTGGGACAAACACACATGAACGTCTCCATGCTTAGATAAACGTGCGTAGGCGATATTAAATAAATGTTGCTGAATGCTTTTTATAATCGCTCATTCCTCTCTCCTTAATTCAAATTAGTTGAGGACGGAGATTTGTATTTAAAAGACTTCTCAGTGTCTGGTTGGGTATCAGGCGCCTAAGGTGTCGACAGTTTTCCAATACATTGAGGTTAATGTTGCAGCTATGTTAGTCTTCATGCCTTTAAGAGATGGTGATCGGGTGGGTTACCGGGGTGCGGTGGGGTTGTGGGATAGGGAGGAGGGGAGTTAGGGGAAGGGGGTTGTGGGAGGAGCGGGGTGGATATATATCTTCAAGCTGGTTGTCATTAAAAGCCATCTGATTAAATGCACATATTATATATTCTTAAAAAAGAAAGACTAAAAAAAACCCCACAGCTTTAATTCAGAGTCATCACGAAACACATAAATCATACTATTTGATAAAATCTGCTTCCCACACACTTCCGAAATGATTGCACTGCACAGGGCACTTTCTGCAAGCGGGAACTGCCACACCCCTTAACAAGGCCGAAACCTGTGGCATGCAGATACTGGTTGGCAGAAGGCGTGAAGGGAGATACCCATCAATCTACTCATTAGCGTGACCTGGGAGAAACTGTTCTTGATTATTCCCAGATCCTGTATTCTTTTTTTGTGTATATTTTCGTCTTTCTTCTAATCAATAATGGGTTCCTTTTAGGTTCACAATCAGAGTGGTATTTTGTTCCAGGCAACTCGTAAAGTTTGTACAGGGTGTCTTAAAAAAGAGGACCCTCTTAAAGGGCAATAGCTCTTTCGTCTCTGCTCTAATTTCAACAAAATTTCGAAGACATGAAACTCAACCATGATTACGCCACTTTTTATATATGAAGAAAATCAATTGACGTGTTCAAGAAATGTCAAGTTTTAAAAATCTCAACCAAAATTTGATAAAACACACAGTTCTACTTCTTATAATCATTCTGCTACAGGGGCAATTTTGACCCGTTCTAGCTTCAGGGCAGGAACGGTAAAACCACACCAGTCACCTCATATAGATATCTAAACGTTCCGAGAAAGTTTTGTAGATTTTTGTGGAGAATGTGCTAGGCTGTGCAGGCCTGGTTCCAGTGGGATGGGGCTATAACCAACATATTGGTTCTGATATGGTTGCAAGAAAGTTTTTTTTTATTGTATAGGTTTTATGGCGCTCGAAACTGCATTGGGTGCCAGAAGATTAGGGGTGTTACAAGAGAGTAACAAACATAAAAAAGAAGAAGGGAAGATAAGGACGATAGATGTTTGATAAGAAAGAAGGAGCAAACCCCACCAGAGCACCCGAAAACCTCCCATAAGAAAGGTTTGGGGAACACCTTATGAACTGAACATTTACAAACGAATGGTTACCGCATTACCCAAACTTGAGCCCCATAAATCATTACCTTTGGAGGTTTTGACAGACAGAGTGTAGAGAAACAACCCACAAAAAAATCGAACAAAGTTAATTCGCAAAGTTGAACAGGACGTCAAACGAATTTTTACCAAAAAATGTGCAACAGGGTTATTCAAAATATCTAGTGGCATAGTGTTTGTGTAGAAAGAAATGGTCTACACCTTTAGATTATAAATATAGCGAATACCTTTATTTAGGTGATTTAGCAATATCAATTTGTATTATTTTGTTCTTCAATGCACAAATAGCGACTATGTAAAATAGAACAATATGGCTGATTTTTTAGCTCTTGCATACTTTTGCGTTTCAGTCGATTTTGGTTGATATTTTTTAAATTTGCTATATTTAAAAAGAAATTATAATTTTTGTTTTCATATAACCCATAGTGAAATCTCCTTACTTGGATTTTTCTTCTGCGAAGCTTTGATAAAATTCTTCCAAAGATAACCGAGTTATTCCCGTTTAAGCAGGTCCACCTTTTTTTTAGACACCAGGTATTTCTTGTAAACCTTTCTTTGGTTCTCAGTATGGCAGCGATCGTTTTAAAATACATAGCAAAATCCCACAAGGTTCCAAACGAGCATTTTTTGCTTCTTTGTTTGTGCAAAGGACCCTGGCCTTCACTAAACTGCAACTGACTGTATTCCGTTTCCTCTTCCACAGCAAATGTCTCGAAAGCCTGTTTGGAAAATGGCACTTGGGGCCCAGCCAATTACAACGCGTGCATGGTCAGCGAACCCATGAATAACATATTGGACTATCTGGTCAGTACCAAAAAGAAAAGAAAATCAATTGAATTGCTTTACGTCATTGCCAACACAATTTAGATCATACTGGAGCTCACTCAACAGAAAGGCATCATAATTTTTTGTTGTTGTGAATAGCTTCGGTTTCCATTTATTTTGAGCCTTGGGATTTTAAACGTTTGAGAACCCTGTCATGTCGAGCAATATTTTTTCAACGCTATAAATAGGTTGGTGTGAAAGGGTACGATTCCCCGACACGGGTGGCTTTTGTAATGCGTCCATCTGAGGTTGTAATAACATAATATGCTATTTACCGTACGGTTCTGATTTCACTATAGTTTTTATCCTAATATCTGTGGTTCAAACAAGTTAACTCCCTTATGAACACATGTTATTTGAAATTTCCAATCCGTAAAATTACATGCAAGCATAGAGTCATAAATAGAAAGAGGATAAAAAAATAACGCCCTCTAGTATCTTTAGGATTAAAAGTACGATGTCATGATATGAGTCACGCTGTAAGTCATCACATGTTTTTGACAGAACAAATTATTTTTTACAAAAACAATGAGGAAGCCTTAAATTAATCTTCAGGGCAGAACTACGGGTATTTGTTCAATTATAATGAAAAGAAATTGATATAAGATGAATGGTAAAAGTTTAATTTAAATCGATGTATGCAGTAAAATGTTATCTGCAAAAAAAATATCTAGCTCAACAGTTTTTATTCTTGAGCGAACCATTTATTATCCACAGGACCCCAAAGACCTCATGGGAGTTCGCATTATCTACAATATCGGATACACTAGCACTACCATTACCCTGTTCATCGCACTTTTCATTCTGCTTTACTTCAGGTGAGAGACAACTGATATTTTTTTACGTGCCCAACCATGTACAAAATGACTCCATCGGGTCAGTAAACCGAGCTAAGCTTAATTCCAAGACAAGTGAACATTGTAATACCGGGTGCCCACTGCGGATGGGATCTGGTCGGGTTGGGTCGACTGCCGTAATCGTTGCCTGACAAGGAACGCGTTTGTTTTTGAGGTGGCGAGTCGGGTGATCGGTTTGTGCCATGATAGACGCCCCTTTGCGCTCTCAATCTGGCTAGCAAACCCGACCCGATCGTGTCAGTGGGCACCCAGTATAAGATTATATCAATAATAATAATATCCAAAAATTGACGAGCTTCTGATTTCACAGTGTCTTGACACAATTATTCGCTACTTCCTGGCCCAGGGGGATGCAGCTGCATACTCCCTCATCGTGCACACATCGTCTACATGCCCAGCTTGTCCCCGTCACTACCTCGACCCCCCAAAAAAAACAACAACAAACAAACAAACAACAAAACAAAACAAACAACAAAACAAAACAAACAACAAACAAACAAAAACAGCAACAAACAAACAAACAAACAAAACAATTCTGAAATTGTTTGTTTACTCTACCGTGTAAAATATACACAGACAGATGTGACAAGGTGGACACAGACGAGAGGTAAATACAAGGGGAGAGAGAGAGAGAGAGAGAGAGAGAGAGAGAGAGAGAGAGAGAGATGGAGATTGGGGAGAGATAAATATTTAATGGGAGGGGGGAAAATTGAGACAGACAGAAAGAGAACGACGGGAGGTCAAAAAGATTTTGTTAGTGAATTAAACTATGTGCTTGAGGAGTAGCTATTCTTCAGACAACTTCTTTTTGACAGAACTGTAGGTGTCTTATCTACTTAGGAGTTGACAATTACTTAGATCATTGCGTGTACAACTTTTACCATACTTGGCATGTTATAGTTTTAGCTCTGATGGCCCAGTGTACGGGATTGCACTGACTTGCATACGACTGGTTGTAATAATTGGAAGCGACCATTGCCATAGGTCTAGACTTAGTTTATTCTTCTGAAACTAATACGGGTTTTTAAGTTTTTTCGTTTTTTAAATTGGTTTTATAGAGGGTGGTTGCTATAAAAAATCTAACTAAACTGAAAGGAGAAAGGAAAGAAAGAAGGAAAGAAGGAAGGAAGGAAAGAAGGAAGAAAGGAAGGAATAAAGATGTGAAAAACATGAGATATGAAAAGAAAAGAACGAGAAAAAGAAGACATCAATGTCAACTTCCAACGACAGCAACAACAACAACAACAACAACAACAACAACAAAACAGCAGCAACAGCAGTAGCTATAACAACAACAACAAAAACAACAACAACAATAACAACAACAATGACAGCAACAACAACAGTAGCAGCAATAATAATGACAGTAACGACAAAACAAACATCAACAATAAGAACTAAAGTACAAGAACAAAGCGATCAAACAACCATAAACTAGAAGAAAAAAAACAAGAATAAAAAACAGGCTAGGTCATGCTAAGTACACGACCAAGTGGACAAAAGATGGGAGAAGGGGTGAGTGGGTGATCAGATCCGAGTTTGTGTTACGAGGGCTGTCCCACGGAAAACCGGAATTTGGCTGTAATTTGAAAACTATTCAATATTTTCACATTCTGCAAACGCACACTTGTAACACAATCATTTAGGAATTTCCCGATTGAGAACCATGAGCATCGCACAAACCAAACAAACCAGCAGTTTCCCCAAAGATGGCTACCCCCTTGGCAAATTGGTAAAGGGTCGAAGTGAGGTCTGTCATTCGGTTTCTGACCGCAATAGGTCTCAAACCAACATAAACGACATTGTTTTTTCTGCCAAGGCTGAGGACAACTAGAGTCGCGTTAACGAAATCATTCAAACAGACAAGCGCCTAAAAGTTAGCGAAATTTCGGAGTCGCTGAACATTTCAAAGTCAACTGTGCATAGGATAGTGTTTGATGAGCTGCACTATCGAAAGGTCTCTGCTCGATGGGTCCCAAAGAGCTGACAGCTGACTACAAGACGCAAAGTGATAAAGTTTCTCAGACTTTGTTGAATCGTTGTCGCCAAGCTGTCACTGGAGTCATGAACGCATCTGGAGACCTCCAACAACACGATGAAGAATTCCTGAGAAACATTATTACAGGTGATGAGACTTGGATGCACAATATGACCCCTGAGACGAAGAGGGATTCAATGGTCCGGAAGCACACGTCTTCACCTCCCCCAAAAAGTTTAAAGTTCAGCCATCGGTGAAGAAACTCATGGTCACGGTTTTCTGGGATGCTAAGAGTGTTCTGCTGCTTGACATTCTGGAACCAGAACAAACTATTAATGCTAACAGATACTGCCAGACACTTTATACGTTGAGAGGTTGTGCACCAAAAATGACCAGGCCGGTTGTCCAGCGGGGTCATTTTGCAGCATGACAACGCAACGCCACACACCGAAAACGCTACGAAATACTGGAGCCAAAGTTCTGCCACAAAACCCTCACAGTCCTGACTTGGCCCTGTCAGATTATTCCCCTTCTGGACCAATGAAACGTCGTATTTCTGGACAGCGATTCACCGACGACGAAGATCTCGTGGAAGCCGTGAAATATAAGTAAAAATCCCTTGACGAAAAATTTTATGGACCTTATCCGGTTTTCCGTGAGACAGCCGCGTATTCATATCAACAATGCAATCGATGTTATTTTGTTTTTAATTATGCTGCATTCCGTTGGTTTTATTTTTAATTCTTAAATTGCATCAGAAACTCTATAAAACGCTTTATCTGATATTGACTAATTTCAGTGTCCTCCTTAAAAGATGCTCTCAGCCCTCCACGAAACAGATGTAATCGTAACCTAATAGGCATCCGGTTTTGGGGGGTTTGCGAAAAAAAAAGAAAAGGAAAGACATTTATCTGAAAAGGGTGGGATGTGAAACATGGATCATCCATGAACAAGATGCTAAAAAGCAGTACAGCTTTCGAAATAAAATGTTGTTGAAGAACTTTAACAATATCAAGGAGACAAAAAATACAGATTCTATAAGTACTAGAAATATATTCTGGAAGCGAAGGTTGAACGCAAGAGAGGCAGAGAAGACTGAGCAGAAGATGGGCACAGGACATAAAGACCTAGCTTGAAAGCAAAACAACTCAGGCGTTCAGAATGGCAAGAGACAGGGTATTTTATTGTAGGAAGGTCCGAGAAGCATCGTCTAACTACTGGAAAAGCCTTGTAGAAGAACGCTCCTTTCTACCCTTTGAGATCATGTTTACGGCGGTTCTACTGACGTATCATCAATAGGACTGAGTTCAGATACCATAAACCTTTGAGTCTAACACTTGTTCTTTTTTCTTTTTCCCCAGGAGTTTGCGCTGTCTCAGAAACATTATCCATTGCCATTTCATCGTTGCTTTTATCTTTAAAAACATATTCTGGCTTGTGCTACACAACGGGCTTGCTAGAGTTCTGATCTCGGGACCCCCGAAGGTGAGTCGTTATTTTGGACAACATCGGGTGCCCTGGTGTGGTTTGCTCCTTCTTTCCTATTAAACATCTATCGTCCTTATCCCCCCTTCATCTTTTTTACGTTTGTTACTCTCTTGTAACACCTCTAATCTTCTGGCGCTAATATGACCGTATGCAGTTGCGAGCGCCGTAAAACCTCTACCAAAACTAACTCAACTATCTATACATAGTCGTGTGGTCATATACAACGCTGCTATACCACTATAAAAGAAATACTCGAAGGCAAGATGTGGGGCACAAGGGTGAACAAAGAACGATTTGGATCAACATCATATTATAGACACCGCTGTCTATGACAAACTTCACAATAGTAGCCAACAAACGTGAACAGTGGCGTTCATTATGTACGTCAACCTCAGAGCCAGAAAAGGAACTTTCTTGTATCCATGATGAACTCTGATAAAGGCTCTTATAAGACATTATAATTCCTTTTGTTGGCCACATTAATCATGTTTAGGATATCGGTCGCCTATTGACTAAAACGGTTAGATTGTAAGACGCTTACCACTTTTATTTACAATTTCCCTCTTAATCAGTTCCCAAGAGAGGAATAATAATAATGGTAAATAATAATAAAATTAACAACAAGAATAATAATAATAATAATAATAATGATAATAATATTAAAAATAATAACAATTGTAACGGATCACCATCATCGTCATCATCATCAGCAGCAACAAATAAATGTGTAGCGCAATTCCCCGCTCGTCAGCATGTTCTATGCGTTTTACAATCTGTATAATTTAATTAATCTTTTCTCTTATTCCATTCCAACGTTACCGCTTTGAATTGTTCTTTGTCCTTCTGTGTAATATTGGGGTTGTTAACTTTACTTGGAACGAGATGTGAACAGACGTCGGGATGATTCGTCATTACTCTCGGTCTTGTAACAAAAGCGATATATTAAACAATGCATGCGAATCAAGTAGCATTATAAACGCCATCAGAGCAGTGCATCATGACCACATTTTAACGTACCTAGATACATTGTCTAACATTCACACACACACAAAACACACACCAAACACACACACACACACACACACACACACACACACACACACACACAAACACACACACACACACACACAAATAACACACATCTTTTCCTCTTTTTGCTTTGTTATTTATTAAACAACGCTAATTGCAAGTTTACCCCTTCAGAGAGCACTGCTAACAACAAACTGTTTTTTTCTTTCTATTTCAGTGGGTGTGCAAAGTATTCGTCTTTGGTTACAACTACTTCCATACCACCACCTTCTTCTGGATGTTTGTTGAGGGTCTTTACCTTTTCACCATCATCGTATGGGCGTTCTCTACACAGAAGATACGGATATGGCATTACGTCATTATTGGTTGGAGTGAGTATGTCTAATGTGCAGGTTTTATACGCCCGTACATGTCCTAAACGGACAATTACAAACGGTCTGATTTTGTTTTATGGAAAAATGTTATTGTTGATAGGGATTTGACAGAAGGGATTATACATTTCATTTATTTTAAAAGCTAGAACTTAACCTGTAAACATCTTTTTAAAGCTTTGTACTTTTAGAGCATGAGTCGAGTTTAAGTAAAAATGATGCAAAATAAAAATAAAATTAAAAGCTTTTACTTGGCTCTTTATGTATCGATCTATGATAAATTAGTTGTCCACATTTCATGCATTTGCTAATTAGTTCAAGTAATTATTCAAAGAGCTGGAAATGGGACGTCAACATTCTTCTAGTAGAAATCTTAAGCAAGTATGCAGGAAACACAAGTGATGTGAAGGAGGTGAGAACGGTGCATTTTGGAATGCTCTGGGTTTTTTGTTTCATCTATCGGTGTGTTCTTTTTTCTTATTTAAAGAAAAGTGCAGTTTTTTCTGTAACAGAAACCAAGACTTGTATTATAATATCCAAGACTTTAAACTTTAACGTTATTCCGGTTCACCGTGGAACATACTTTTGGGCTCTAGTTGAAACTAACTGAAGGGCAAGGAGGGCGAGGTTGCACATGCACTAGAGCATAGCGAGACTGGAATTTGTCCATCTTTTTTTGTAACAGCGCAACGTTTCATTGTTATTTTTATTTTTAAAACAAAGAGCAAATGGCCTAGGCCATGACAGTGCCAGGTCTAGGAAATTATCATTCACATCTATGTAAGAGGATGAAACCTTTTACGGTAACAGGTAACAAAAAATACCAAGAACAATGTATGAATTACATTTAGAGGCCTACGGAAAGACGCTCAATGAAAGAGGTTGATGTGCAGTTGCTATTCTATTTTTTCCCTTAATTTTACAAAACTTTAGACGACTTTACTTGTTGACTGGCAGTGGTGCTGTACACACACACACACACACACACACACACACACACACACACACACACACACACACACACACACACAAACACACACACACACACACACACACACACACACATATATATATATAGTATACATATATAAAGAGAGAGAGACCGACAAACAGACAGACAGACAGACAGACAGAGCGACAGATAGACAGATAGACAGATAGATGGATAGAAAGATAGATAGATAGATAGATAGATTATATAAATATATTCTACTGTACATTATCAATTTTTTGGTTTTCTTAACAGTCATCCCCATGGTGTGTGTGTTGGCGTGGGCAGTAGTCAAAGCGAATCTGGAGGATCTAGTGTAAGTAGCCTGCCTGTTCCACGCTTTGTGTATGTGCCATGTCAATAATGTAAGTAAGTTTATTCATTGTGTAAGGCCATTGGCCCACATCACATTATACAAAACAGTCATTTGGTTAAAAAAAAATGTTTCCATAATGGAAGAGAACAGATTGTGCCCCTATCTTTTATCATGGTCCAAACATTGCATATTTCTGTAACAAGGCCGAGTCAGGCTGGGAAGAATTAACAATTTCCTCTATTGGACAAAACTTGGACAAGAGAAAAAGAAAGTGAAATTTATTTTCAATTTAATCAGAGTTAAACCTCTCACATAAGGGTGAATTTATTAATTTCCACCTATAGAGAGTGTTATTTAATGGAGGGCTAAGAGTCTTTAACACAGCTATGACTCTGACTGAAGTTGTCTGTAGGCCATTCCCTAAGGGGGGAATAATAACAACATGTTCTTATGCACAGTAGAATTGAAAATGGGGTGATTTATCAATGTTATGCTCATACTGTGCCCGAACAACATAGGGGGAACTGCTGCGTTGTCTTTCCCAATCCTAGCTATAGCCACTTTCCTCTAATTCTTTTGTATGTTTGTCCCTCTCTTGAGAACTGCTATTTCCGGGGTGCCTTAATAGTCGAAGCAGGCGTTGTGCTGTTGAGGCTAGAAAGGTGAGCAGAGTAAGCCAAAGTCCACGTGTGGACTTCTCTGTTGGCATCCATCCTTTGGCGCTCGTATGACCTTGTGCAGCTGCGAGCGCCGTAAAACCTTACTAAAACAAAAAAGACCGTTCAGAGTGGTTGGTTGAAGGATGGCGTAAACAGATTCTACTTTTTCATTACATCCTTCTGTTGCTTCTGTTTTTAAATTGTGCTGTTTATTTGTTTTTTTTCTATCACTAAGTGACCATTAGTGTATTTTTCTCATTATTCAAACTGAACAAAAAGTGGACTCGGAGCTTCTTCCAATACTTCCATGATATGCAAAGCACTGGCACACTCTGCTATTACTGTATGAATCTGTCTGACGCATCAGACGTGCTTATTCACGCGGAGTTCACCACACCATTGATTTATTAAACAATGGGAAATGATGTGAACTGTGTGTGGGAATAGCTAATAACCAGGACGTGGTTATTTGGCAGGGATTTAACGCAGATCAATTGACCAGTCTTCGGTGACGGAACGATAATGTGACCATTTCCGGGCCAGTGCTATAACGAGATCGTTGAGAGAATTTCTGTCTTTCATTTTCCAACTCATAATTGGTGATCAGGAAATAGACGGGTCTCTATTTAAGTAGGACTCCAGACTCTTCCTTCTAATTTGAAAGAGACTTATAGAATCCCCACTGTCGTTTTTTTTAAAGGTATGCATATTATTATGATAGGTGACAATAAAGAGTTTTCTGAGTTGGCGTCAATATGATTTTAAGTGATTTAGTTTCTTTGGTTAGTAAGTAGGTTCAATTCAGAACTCATCACACTCAGGATAATTCAGTTTTTGCTTCTGATTAGAAATAAAGCAGGAAGATGTGTGTCTATTTATGCATGTTCCCAGGATCATGCACGTTCCTAAACGCCTCCTAAAAAAAAAGAAGAAAAAAAAGCACCTCACGACTCCGAAACCGAAATTGGAGGTATGTTTTTGTCATCAATCTGAGACCCTCTTGTTTGATCAGCGAAGCCATGTGTTACTTTGTTATTTTCCTACTGTTCGGGTAGGAATTAAAGACCAAGAGATCAGAACTATTTTACCCTTTGATGCCAAATTTTTAAAGATATTCAACTACAAGTAAGCAATGGGAAGTTTCATTTTCACTTTGCTTTGCTCTTCAGTTGTTGGCTGCCATTGCCGTATGTTGAGAGAGTGCCGGCCTATGACTTTGTCCTGTACGCTCCAACCATTGTGGTCTTGGTGGTAAGTATGCATTTTTTTCTCGTTCTTAAAAGTGAAAACGACAAAGAGATGCAAATGATTAACATTAATAGTCTTTTGGCTGTTTCCATACTTTAAAAAAAATTCATACGGTGAGAAATTTGTTTCGAGGTGGTTTCACAATGCTTCATGACTCCAGTGCTTTTTATCAGAATGAAATGTCAACCTTTAAAAGTACATTTTACTTCTCTTGGCCATCGAAATAACAGCTCCTCAAAATTGTGGAGGCCATTTACAAATCATTTAAGAAAAATGCACTTAGAAGGATTCTGGTTCTTTTATTGGAATCATTGTTTACCGGTTCGTTATAGTCAACAGCCCACAGATCTTCGGCAGATACAATCTAAGCAAGCCACATACATTTTCTTTAGCATTTTTTCTTCCCAAACGTCCATGTCATACTCCACCTACGATGCCCTTAGGTTCTCCAAGTCTTATGCAACCAAACCCAATGTTGTACGAGGAAGAAAGTCGCTCTGTTCCCAACAGTCGTGTTCTTCCTGGTTCTTTTAAGTCTAAAAAGCCCTAGCAGACACATGCATCCGCTCAACAGCAGACTGGAAGCAGTGTTAGTGTATGTTTCCTACTATCTTACTCAAAAAAGAAACGTACATTTTTGTATTGCACCACATGTATGTTCCTACTGCCTTTGTAAGTTCCGATAAAGAATATACAATTGAATGATATGAATGAATGACGACGTTAGGCTATATTTTTTCAAAATCCCCCAAATAGCTCGTCTTCAAGCGTTCTCGAAAGATCAGCAAGTCGTATTCAATGAGTTAACGTCCCCAGAACCATATGCCGTCGATCCCACTGTCCAATCATTCGTCTGCGGTTTTCTGTCGTTTCCATTAACTTCCCTTCCCTTTTCGCACATTCATTCCGAAAGACGCTACTCCCCTACCAATCCATCCAGACATGCCCACCTCCTTAGGAAACAAACGCTCCTTATTTCAAACAGCCGTGTGATTGGAACCACAACCGCATCCCGCCATCTGTCCCTTCCTCTTGCGACCCCCCCCCCCTAAAAAGCCAAACTCCCCCCACCGCCTCTTTCCCCCTCAACACAAGCACAGAGACAGAGCCTTCTCGACCTTCTTGTCTCCTATTATTTGTCCCTGCTAACAGAAATCCTATTGCGGGTGCTCGTGCATCGATCTTTCTACTCTGACGTCTCTTAGATCAAAGAAATAATCTGTATCAATTATTCGTTGGTCGGGTTAATAGATCACCGGTCTCCCAGACCTCATTGTTCTCTTGTTTTTGGCATGGAAAAAGAAATCATGTGTTATTTTGGCGTGACTATTCGATATTCATTTACAGTTTAATCTTTATTTAAGTTTTTTTCGAGCAAAAGATTTAAACTTCTGAGCTACAAATTTGTTTTAAACTAAATGCAGCAACAAAGACCAGTCGTTCTGGTTCTCAAAACAGAGCGTCCATTAAAGAGTGTACCACGCGACAATTATTTTAAATCATTATATCGAAGCTGCTTGCGAAAAACACAGCAAACACTGTGACAAAAGGTTAGCGGCACGGAAGTTCGTCTCAGACGAGCTGATTCAATAGTGAGCTTCGTTTGTTCGAGCCTGTTGTAAAATGATGTTTGAGAAAGTCTGCACTTGCTCTTTTCGAAACATTTCTAAACGTTTGGTCTAATCCTGTGCAAACAGGAGCCTGACTTATGGTCCAATTTCGTTTGCACTACTGAACATGTTTCCAGCTGCAAATAAGAGAGACCATCTTATTTAGATACATTGATCATTTATAGAAGTATTATTATTTTCTGTGCGTAAGAGTAAATTTGCTTTCAACTACCCAGCCCCAATCCCCTCACACACACACACACACACACACACACACACACACACACACATAAACACACACACACACACACTCACACACATTGCTACAGAAAAAATATGATTGGCAAAAATGTCAGGTTTGCGCCATCCGTTTTCTCTTTAATGTGTTATGGGACTAACTACAAAACAATATTGACTCATTTATCTGTGCCATCAAGACTTTAAAAATGCCGCTGTAGATTATTTACGCCATCCTGGCCACATTTTAATGAATTGGGAGGTGGACTGCTTCGACCATGCCTGTTATGGTGCGTGGCGTTGGTAGCCTTGTGGTTAGGATACCGGACCGTAATCGTGAGATTGCCGGTTCAGGGGTTCGAGCCTCAGCTCTGTCCGACGTTGTGTTCTTGGGAAAGGAACTTTACACGAATTTCCCATTTGACTGGGTCCTTTCGGAGATGAACGTTAAACTCGGAGGTCTCACCTCTTGAATAACCTAATAGTGTTGAACCAATACCATTTCAGCATTTTTCACCTGTTATGGTCACCAGGAGCTGAGAAAGAAATAACATTCCAGCTGACAGACGTAGATTTAAAAAAAAATTCAAGCACGAGAATAAAACTCATGTCTTCTGCGTGTGGCAGTAGAGCGCCAAACGGTTGCACCACAGAGGCAGGCTTTACTGTGACTTACGAGCTTAAAATGTAAAATAACAACATTTTTTACAAATGTGACATAAAAACATATTATGCCTTTGTCCTCTCACACTGAACTATTTGTGCTCTTTGTGTGTGTACATATCAGTTATAATATGAGCTGCTTATACAACGCCTGATCTGTTGCTTTGTGTGCACAGAGATAAATCAAATGTTAATGTCTTTGCTCTTCTGATGTTTGTGTCCAAGTCGAGTGGTTCAAGTGACTCTGATTTAATTGTAATCCTAAACATAGAACATTTTGAGGGTCCGTAAGCTTCCGGCCTATAGAAAATTGAATCGAATTCTGGGCAGTTTTTTTTTGTAACCAAGACCGAGTGAAACATAATATTTTATCAGCAATCACCCAGAATACATGTACCCAATACTTATCTTTTATTGATTCTCTACTTTCCTCAGTGTAATGTGATGTTCATCATGGTCATTGTCTACGTGCTGGTCACTAAACTCAGAGCCTCTAACTCCATGGAGATTCGGCAGTCCAGGTAAGTAATGCACCTATCCTTGCTCCATTGAACTACTGTAGTTTTCTAGCATAAGATTTTGCACCAAGACACTTCTTGACCTTCTCTTTAAAAGAAACAAACCCTCCTTATCTCGAACAACCGTGTGTTTGGCACCGCAACCAGATCTCCTCATCTGTCCTTTCATATTACGCCCCACCCTTTACCCTGGATACATTACATTGTTTATCTCTATAAAACTCTACTTCTTTGATAGATTTAAACTTTTTGTGCCTATATTTATACGAATTAGATCATTTAGGAGGTGGGCTGCTTCCAGTAGGGCCAATCTGGGAGGAATGTGGCACAGCATCCTCTGAGAAAGACGTGATTTAATAAGTTTTCCGTCATTGGAGTCGAACTATGTCTCTCTTTTGGAGCGAGACGAAGAGAAAAAACATTATGCTGCAGACAATAAACCCCGGTGACCGAACAGAGAGAGAGATACAAGTCGCTACAATTAGTATTTGCACATTATTCCGAAAGACTCATTATCATAGGGGACTTGAGATTCGTATATTAATTTTAATGTTTAATGAAATACTCGAATACATTGTGTTTTATGGTGATCAGGTTTTATTATCAAATGAAATGCTTTTCATGACTTAGTGTCAAATGTCAACTTACAATTGTTTTCTTTTTCTTTAAAAAAATAAAATAAAAGTCGAGGATCTTCCCTGTACTGTATTTGTCTCCTAGTGTCACTATCTGTTCGTTATTTTATCAGTAATATTAGAAGTGGGACCAAATTTTCATGATAAAGATAATGCTCTCGTTGTATAAGTGACACTCTTCTTCAGACAATTTATCAATTACTGTCAGTACTTATCTTGTATTCAGAGTCAAATAATCCGCTTATGAAATCAGTAAACGTTTCTTTGTTGTCCATACCTTCAGACTTATCACTGTCTGCTCTCCAGTTTAGAGTAGAGTCCATGACAACAATGTGTGGGTGAAAAGGTTTAAAGGTGAAAAGGTGAAAGTCTTTGCTCTGTTAAATAATCCAGCTTCATTTCTTGTACGTCGCTTGGCCATTGGTTTTTATATCTAAATCAAATTTCAATTATCCATTCTTAAGTCTAGATGGCATAATATCATGTTTCTGGGATTGAGAAATGCGACCTTATTTCCTGACATCGACTTTAACGAACATAATAAAATTTTAACTACTGCAAGATGTAATGATAGGTTTTATTTTTCTTGTTTTGATTTTTTAATATGTTTTGCTTTGTTTTTCTCTCCTAAAACGAATCTTCTTTCATGATGATGGATATTGCTTTCAGGATAGTGCTAGCTGGGTAAACAGTTACTCTCTTTCTATACCGTAAGTTACACAAGACAGAGAGCAGTCGCCAACACGTATGTTTGAGTCTATCCCTGGCGTCTTCCTCTAGCTTTGACACACCTACCTAGGCCAAGGGGGATTGGCCCATCTCAATGATATTCCATTACCTGCCAATTGGCCGTCCTCTTCTGGTTTTAACTGGAGTACCACTTCTGACAGGGCAATCTAGTACGTGGCATTCTCAAAACATGTCCAAAATATCTTTACCTTCTCATTAAAAAAAATTTAATTGATATCTCAATCCCTGCTCTTTCGAACATTTTGTTTTCTGTGCCAAATTCATTCCACTATATCAAAACAATTTTACATAGACATTTTTTAACCCTATCCATACGCCCTGGGGTCATTTTGTACCCCCCAGGGTTGGATTCTTAACATTTTAGAATACTTCTAGGGCGAAGGATCTCTTTGAAACTTTCAGTATTTCTAAAAAAACCAATCGTTTTGACAAACTGCAATGCAAAGAGTACGGATCGGATTAACGAGTAAATTTCTTCTTTGGAAAGTGGTGGCACAGAGTTCCCCACGAGGTACGGACCCTTTCAAAAAATATTTTTAAATTTTTCAATAAATTGCTTTTTTCATCTCTGAACCATACATCAATACTATTTGATACCAACACCTTAAAAAATTCCTCCAGCTGGCCTATATTGTGGCGTAGGTAGTCTAGTGGTTAGACTATCAGAATCGTAATCGTTAGGTTGCGGGTTCATGGTTCGAGCCTCAGAGTCGATGTTGTGTCCTTGGGAAAGGCACTTTACACAATGTTTTCCTAACTTAACCAACGTGTGAATGAGTACCTGCTGCCCATAAACAGCGAAAGGTCTTGTCAGTATATTAGTTTTTTAACTCCCATAAATGGCAGCTTCTGCTGTTTGCTTCCCATGAAGTTGAGATTGTTTTATAGTGCTATCAGGTCTACTGAGGTAATAATGTGGATTGTTAAACGCATAGACCTTGCTGTTGAGCTGAAATTTCCGCTATACAAATGTGATCTATTAGCTTTGTTATTATCATTATTGTTATTATTATTATTATTATTATTATTACTATTATT
>NW_004797503.1:875213-898285 GCF_000002075.1 Aplysia californica
GTGTGTGTGTGTGTGTGTGTGTGTGAGTGTGTCTGTGTGTGTGTATGTTTGTAAGTGCATTTGTGTGTGTACATGTGTGTGTATGAGACATAATGGCGACATGACGCCTCGTCAAAACAATGAAATCAAAGATGCGAGCATTTCCCCGACGGTTTTGCAATATTTTTCTCAAATTTTGGGGTTTTTCGGCTCATTACGTTTTGTCCATTAGAATCATATTCCTGTGTGGACTTTACCACAATAAGGATATAAAAAAATTAGCTGATTAAAGGCTCAAAAAGTGTAACTTCTTAGTTTCCAAAGACTCTTAAACTATGGATGTCACCAAACTTTGGCGGCCATTTTCTCGCTATTTTAACTCTGAAACCAAGCGACCCCTATGTCCTTCAATCGAAAATATCTTGATTTCTTTCTATTCACTATCATCAAGTTCCAGGTCTACCACAGACTTCGGCAATCAAGGTTTGCCATTCATTGCTTTGCTTGAATACTCTAAAAAAAAAAAGCTAAAATATTATCCCGATCCTTCCCCGTCACCCATCTGTTTTGGCTTGCCAAGTAAGTTGGTCTGTGTCTATCTGCTTGCACTTGAGTCCTAACGCCTTGGGTTCACCAAAGTAAATCCACACATAGCAGCCAGCGTACACTGAAATGATTTTCATTCGAATCTATGACGCACAGAAGATCAACCCAAAGCGTGTAATGCCTCCCTTTACTCTTAAAGCAAAGAGCGCATGGCTTGGGCCCAGAGTAAGCCAGGTTTGCGTACACCCTCCTCCTGCTCCTCCTCCTCTTTTTCCTCCTCTTCCTCCTCCACCACCTCTTCCTTCTCCGAGAATTTGAATACATGAATATTTTCGGTTGAAACATTAAGACTTCTTGAATATAAATGCTTTGACATATTCAGCTTTATGTTTCTAAAGCACTAATTAGGCCGACCATACTTCTGATACGTCTGCCATGTTTACAAAATATGTAGGACAATCGTACAGTGTTCAAAATATATTATTTTAGTGTCAGAAGTAATACTGATTTATCTTTTGAAAGGGTACTAAAATGTTGATCGTTTAAAACTGAACCTATGTCGTTTTTTGTCCTGAAAATGTTCTGATGTAGGTTGTTTTCAAACAAAACGTTTGCCAGCTGCAAAATAACGATGAGAATGTAGTCTTTTGTGACTCTTATCTTAAGTCCAAGAAAAAAATTAACTTTGAGAACATTAAGAACAGGACTGGCCACGGTCGCCTTTAACTTACACTCCCTGATTTCCCAAACAATGGTGTTTTCTAATGGGTGAGGGGGTTTAAACATTCTGTATATCTTTTCTTTATTTACATGTAGTTGTGTATAACCTCTCTGAGTATCTCTTTCCTAATGCGACCCTTGACTGTTAGTATTCATATCCCGTCTATTCTTCTCTTACATTTTTTGTTTTTTAAGATAGGTTTCAGCTGTTTGCTCGTGTGTTGCAATAATGAAACGAGTTTTGTTCTTTCAACAGGGGATGTTTGTTGCCATTTTCTACTGCTTTTTGAATGGAGAGGTAAATCGTGTGTGTTTTTGTGAAATGTATACTCTATATTTCGAAATAGTAGGATGATAAGAATAGTATACACTTAAGTAATGGAATTTCCTGTAAAAGGAAATATACCCCTACATGGTATGCATCTAAGAATGTTCTTTTATTAAATGATCTTGAAAATGATCTTTTCCATACAACTCTAATCATGTCATTTTCATCGCATAAAGAGATTTTTATAAGAATTTAGGGCAAGCAGATGGACATATGTGAGGCTTTCATATAGATCTAACTGCTTGTTAAGTAGTATACAATAGTTTGTTTTGGTGCCAACTATCAGTTTATTGTTGTTGTTTTTTTAAAATCAATCATTAATCAAAACATTCAGCAAATACCTATCCATATGACTGCATCCTCGATATGTTGAGAAAACAGACAACAGCTTATATGTACATTCTGCATGTTTTCCGTATTGACCCCCCCCCCGCCCACCCTCTCTGCCACTCTGTCTCTGTCTCTGTCTGTCTGTTTGTCTGTCTGTCTGTCTGTCTGTCTGTCTGTCTGTCTGTCTGTCTGTCTGTCTGTCTGTCTGTCTGTCTGTCTCTCTCTCTCTCTCTCTCTCTCTCTCTCTCTCTCTCTCTCTCTCTCTCTCTCTCTCTCTCTCTCTCTCTGGCATTTGCATACTCATATGTTTATACGCGACATATCAAAAGATGGAAGTATTAATTCAGTGAGTAGGAATGCGAAAGCTATTAAGCTTACACATTGTGTTTATTCTGTTAATTCTTATTTTAGGTGAGGTTGCTGCTGCGAAAAAAGATCAACGCACTTCAGGAGAGTCGAACGTTTACCCGCTACACCAAATCATCGCTATTTGGCAGCCCACGTCGATCAAGGTATATTCATTAGGCCTATTTTTCCTGCTTGTACATATTCCCCGTGCAAAATCCAACATCAATTGTCATCGCCAATTTAAAAAAAAAGCCACAGACTGATTATCCTCTTTTCTTTTTCTCGAGCTCTCATTTGGTCCAAAGACACCAAGGTTCACGTGCCAAGTTGGTTGTTTAAAAACGTCTGTATCCTGATTTTTAAAAAAATGCTACGCTTAAGTAGTTCTCTTTCTCGTTTTAGCCCTTTTCGTACTGAGGCGTTCCTATTCATGTTTAGGCAGGTCAGGTAAATTTAAGTTCATCCAAAATAAATAAATCAATCAAGCAAAGCCATAATATTTTTCCCTTTACTAAAATTACAAAAGTGCACAAGTTGCTAATTTATCTATTACAATGTCCTCGATAAACCAGTACAGAAGTGGCTGTGACCAGTTTGGGAAAACATAAGTGAGTATACCAGCCAGTGAAGAGGTTAAGTATTTTTTATCCATCTATGTTGACTTGGAACTTCCTTATCTAACTCTTTTCCATGTGCGTTTTTGCCCTTTTATTCATTAACATCTGCATCTTCATATTCATATCATAATCAGTTTTTTTTTCTTGTTGATTTTTCTTCTCTTGTTCTTTTTCCAATTCCTTTTTATCAATGCCATCATTACTATAATAATCAACCCTATACACCAACTCCCTACTGTTGCAAATCTAACCGTTTGAATTTCAGTTGTCTAACACAAATAGCCTGTTTTTCTCTTTTTTCATATCTTCAAGCAGAAAGGCATCAAAAAGAATTGGTAGAAACCTAAATAATTTTGAATATATGCACAAGACAAACGTTCCAAAAAAAAAAGATGGAAATAATGGTTAGTGACCACAGCCTCCAATTGACAGAGGAATTTCAATTATTGGCCCCCAGTAAACGAAATATTGTATTAAAAAACAAAACAAGTAAAGACTGATATAGACATTCATTCGTACAAACTGCAGTGACATTACTAAACACATAGTGCTACAAATAAAACAGAGAGAGAGAGAGAGAGAGAGAGAGAGAGAGAGAGAGAGAGAGAGTGAACGTTTTATGGACCGGGCTGTTTCAGCTCGTAAAACTTGCATTTACTAATGTCCTGTCTTGTTGTGTGTATGCGTGAGTGCACCTAACCTTTGTAACATTCCACTGACATTGTAAACGACCAAGACAAATTTCTCCTGTGAGATGAATAAAGATTGTCATTGAGTAGCCTATTACTGATCAGTAAGGTATTAAAGGTGCATGTGCGCACAGAAGCTAGAATTGAATTTATCCGATGTTGCAAATGTCTTAAATGTTTTCCCTTGTGAACCTAAACATATATATATATATATATATATATATATATATATATATATATATATATATATATATATATATATATACCAACCTTCCTTCTTAATCATATATACTAGTCAACAAAAGTTAAGGAACGTACAGTAAAAAGAGTGATATATTTGTATGCATTCTTTCGAGGTTTTACTTTTACTCGTAAAACTAGATATTGGTGAAATGTTACTCTATGACTAATGGAATTGTACGCACCAGGGTATGAAGTGCACGCGACTCCTGTGCGATGAGCTTGGGAGGGGGCAAAAAGGTCCAATGTTTTCCAATTATCGATTTTTATTCTCTAGCTCTTACCGTCAGGAAAAATTATGAACGCTCAAAAAATCAGTTTTCAATTGCAAGATTCATGTCTCGTGAGTGACTTGCACTCGCTCATTTGCACTGTGGATACACCATTCTGCTGCTGTAGGGCTAAGCATAAACATGCCTCCTCGACAGAAACTGTCTGATGTAAACAGAGGACGAGCCATTGCTTAGGTACAAGATTGTGTTTCACTCCGCCAAGTTGCTACACGTCTTCGAGTGTCCGTTTCTGTCATTTCACGGCTGATTCAGCGTGCCAACGCCACTGGTAGTGCCCAAGAGCGACCCCGATCAGGTCGATCAAGAGCCACTAATGCAAGGGAAGACCGATTCATTCATAGACAGGCTCCGCAGTCGAGATCCGCTCCTGCAAATCGTATCCGGACACGGCTTAGAGCGGCAACTCGTGTTAACATTAGTTGTCAGACAGTACGAAGACGTCTTCATGAGTTTAGACTTAATGCACGTCGACCAGCAGTCCGCCAACGTCTCACCCAAGCACACAGGGCTGCTCGTCTTGCCTTTTGGCGACGCCAAGTAAGATGGACACGTCAACAGTGGGCAAACGTTCTCTTCAGCGACGAGTCCCGGTTCTCTTTGCATCACAATGACGGCCGTATCAGGGTTTGGAGGCGACCCGGAGAGTGGCTCCTCGATGGAGCCGTCAGAGAAGTGATGCCTTTTGGAGGTGGTTCCGTGATGATATGGGGTGCTTTCAGTCTGAACCACAGAACACCTCTGTACCAAGTGCTAGGGAATCTCACTGCAATACGTTACCGAGATGAGATACTCCGTCCATTAGCACTACCTACTCTGCAGCAGATGGGGCCACATGCAGTGTACCAAGATGACAACGCCCGACCTCATAGAGCGTTGCTTGTCCAAAACTTCATGCAGCAGGCTGGCATCAACCGAATGGACTGGCCGGCCTTCAGTCCGGACTTGAATCCCATAGAAAACCTCTGGGATGAGCTGCAACGTCGAGTCAGAGACAACCACACCCCTCCAGGAGACGCGCAGCAACTGTTTCAGATGCTGTAGGCAAAGTGGCAGGGGATGCCTCAGAGAGTGTTCACCAACCTCATGAACTCGATGAGGAGCCGGTGTACTGAGTGCCAGGACAATCGTGGTGGGCATACTCATTATTGAGATCATCTGAACTGTTTTGTTTTTGTTGCAGTCAGAAGTTAAAATAACTTCGAAACCGTTTGACAATTTTTGGGATTTGGGATTTTAACCCCTACCAAACTCAATTAACTTTTCAAGCAAGTTAAAATGGAATAACTTCATTTTCTTTTTTATTACTTGCTATACACATGTTGATTAAAATGTGTACTAAATTTTATTGCGTGTTGAAGTTTGCTTTCGAAGTTATACACCTTTTCTCAAATGTTCCTTAATTTTTGTTGACTAGTTTATATAAATATATATCCCATTTTTGAGAGGACTGGCAAATCGTAAAAAAAAAATCAAAGCTATACCCACCCCTTTTCTACATTCCCAATCTCATTTTTAACGTGTTATATAATTTTTATTTTACTAAGACCATACCCCCCCTCTCAACTACCACCCCTCCCCCCTCCCCATCTTGCCTCTAAAATGACCAACCAGACAACGTAACGCCGCCCATGTTCTTCCCCCTCCACAGTTGCTACGCAATGACAGTCACGACGACTAATGGGAAGGCAGGCGGGGTCAAAAGAGCCTCGGACGGAAGTGCCAGGTCCAAAGGGTCAAGGGCGGGAGAGCAGGAGACAGAGGCCAGCGCTTCCATGATGGAGAACATGTTGTAGGACACGACTGGACATTGGACTGGTTGGGAAGGGGGGAGGGGAGAGGGGGTTGTGGTTGTCCAGGTACAGGGTCAGACTGATATACTGAGGCAGTTGTGGATTTTCAAAGAGAAGGAAAGTTACTGAAAGAAAAAAATGGTGAATCAAAGCGAGAATGAATGAATGATAAAAGAAATAAAGAGAAAAGTATAAAATAAATGAAAGAACGTAAATATAAATGAAGGGAGAAACAGTGAAAGACAGAAATGATGAATGCAAGATAGAAAGAAAAAGTGAAAGAATGAAGGAGTGGACAAAATAAAAGAAAGAAAGAAAGAAAGAAAGAAAGATAGAAAAATACATACAATACAGAAAGGGAAAAATATGCTTCACAATGTTGACACGTAGATGAGAGAAATTCGGAGAAATAATGAATTTCTCAGACATAATGTGAAAAACACGAGGGTTATTCCAGCATTAACAAGAAAAAGCTGTCAAATGAAAAGTAGTGCATTAATAAAGATACAGTTTACACAGTTGGCTAGACCTTTGACATGTTTAAAACTTTCTCACTATGAATACTTTTATGTTCTGCTTCAATTTCAGTAGGATGTTTGTTCTCTTTTGCGGGGAGAAAGCGAATTACCGAACCGTTCATAGCTCTTCTTTTGACCATGTTGGTTTAGTAGTTGCCATCTTTGTTGTGACGTAATAAAATGGTAGCATTCATTTTGTTCACAAAAATTAACAATTCCAGGAACAACTACTTTTTACCACATTGAAAAATATTAGATGGTCATTTAAATATGGCCAGTTGCCTGTTTATTCTTCGACAGCCGTCGTATAATTGAAAATACGTACAACAAAAAGTTTTAAAAAATAATGAAAAAGAAACAAATTTGGCAAACACAATACAATCACAGAATTGTAAACAAGGTAGCAAAACTAGTGAGAAACAGGAAAGCAAAGAGTAATTATAGCAGCGCTCTATAACACTCAGTAAGAAAGAAGTAGGAAGCACTGGGGGGGGGGGGGGGGTACCATAAAATCCAGACCAAAGAAGGAAAGACTCAACCAACAAAAACCTGAAAGAGGAAGAAACTGAAACAATCTAATCAAATAAGTTTACATCTACGCTTTATTTAGTGAACTGATTATTTAAAAAAACTATCTAAACATTATGTTTCATAACTTGTACGGAAGCAAGCAGTCCGAATACACACAAATAAAGAGGAAATATTCATATCTGCTTGAAGGCCTCCGGTGTGTGAACGTGTACCTTGCACGTCCCTCTGTTTTTGTGTGGATTTGTGAGAAAGAATAATTGATTACTTTTAAGCACAAGGGAGCTAACCCGAAAAATGGCTGTTTTGAGAAAATCAAAGGAAAAGTTTACTTGTTTACTTGTGTGAAGGACCGACATAACTGCACAAGGGGCATTCCCATAAGCTCTCCGTCCCCTGAAGAAGCACATCTCGAAGTGTGTAGATGCTGACGGTTCCAAGTAATGCTTGATTCCATAGCCTTCTGCTCCTCCCACTCAATCTTTAACTTCTGCAGGCGCCCCCATCCAATTTCAAGCTCACGAAGTCGCTCAAGATGATGGTATTCCGTCTCTTCTTTTTCTTTTTCTCTTTTTTTTTCCTTGACTGACCGTACAATTTCATGTTTGTCAGGGCACAGCTTCCCTTCTGGTTTTGCTTTCCCAGCGAGCTCATCAGCCCGCTCATTCCCCTTGACTCCAGCATGGCCCGGGGTGAAGATCCACGTGATCTTTTTCAGTGTTGTCTTCTTCAGGAGCTCTGTCCATTCGGCTCTAAGGTTACCACTTTCAATCTTCCTCAGAGTGCTCTGAGAGTCTGTGACAAAGATCACATGTGCTTGTCGAGTTGTTGTGACCCATTTGAGAGCCTGAGTGATTGCCTCTATCTCCATTCTCATATTAAATGTTGTCATATCGTATGCTCTCTGCTGTTCCTGCACCAATCTGCCACTCACTCTTGCTGAGAAGCCCCATCCAGATTTGTCCCCTCGTTTAACAGATCCATCCGTGTATACAACCACATCTCCGTGCCGTGAGTTTTCTTCAAATCAGCTTCAAACCAGTTGTCGTATCTCAGCATCTGTCGCCCCATGCGGGCACTCTCTACATTCTCTGTTCAGCGTAATCACTACCTTCCCAAAATCTCTCTCATTCATCTTTATCCATTCTTCACCCGCTTTATATCTTCCAGTGGGCAGACTTCCTTGATGGTGTTTTCAACCTCAGCCATCCAAGAAGCTCCTCGTTTTAGGCGATTTCCCTTGATTGCTCCAATGGCTTCGTGAAGTGGGTGTTGCTTATCCGCCGCCACTCTCATGTACGCCCTAACCGGAGCTACTTTGTGTCTGTTTTCCACTGACATGAGGCCCAATACATGCCTCATACAGGTAATTGGCGTATCCCAGGTGCAGTCTAGTATAATGCGCATGGCTTCATTTTGATTTCGATCCAACTTGTCCAGTTGGGTTTTTGTCAAGGACAATATTCCGAGCCCATAATCGATGACTGCCAAGACCAGCTGCTGATACATAAGAAGCAGTAGCCTTTGTTCTATTCCCGGAGCCGCCATGACCTTCACTGCATTCAAGCTCTTCTTTGGCCTTTCCACAACACCATCTATGTGATCTTTGAAGGAAAGACAGCGATCGAAAACCACTCCCAGATACCGTATCTGGGAAAGGAAAAGTCTTTGCCCCTTGTTCAGTTTCTTTAAAAAACAAGGATAGTTTTCTCTATAACCAAACAAATATACACACCAATGAAGCCAAACTTCTCCTCGCGCGCTCATATGACCTTAGCAGTTGCGAGCGCCGTAAAACCTTATACGATACTATACTACTAAACTTCTCCTACAGCTAAGGTAATGAACACTTTTGGTGTAGGTCAAGATTTCTGGAAACCCCTAAAACCTGGGTTAGACCGCTTGTGCTTAAAAGTGGCCAATTGGAGATATCGATAGAGAATTAAAGGGTAAGAGACGGAGAGAGAGAAAGAGAGAGAGAGAGAGAGAGAAAGAGAGAGAGAGAGAGAGAAAGAGAGAGAGAGAGAGAGAAAGAGAGAGAGAGAGCGCGAGGGTGGGGGGGGAAAGGGGAAGAAGAAAGGTGGAGAAGGATGGGGAGGGGGTTGAGAAAAGCGGGGGGGAAAGCGGGGGGGGGGGTGAGGGGGGAGAGAAAGACCATAAGAGAGAGAGGGGAGAGGAGAAGGCTGAGTGAGAAAGACAGAGGGAGAGAGCGAGAGAAAGAGGGAGAGAGCGAGAGAGAGAGAGAGAGGGGGAGAGAGGGAGAGAGAGAGAGAGAGAGAGAGAGAGAGAGAGAGAGAGAGAGAGAGAGAGAGAGAGAGAGAGAGAGAGAGAGAGAGAGAGAGAATAGAATAGTGGTTGTTTGAATAACACCTTTATGTCCCTCGACTCCTAACAATGTAGCATGTCTCTTGTGTCTCTTTTTTCTGAAAAGGCAACTCTACACTGTATTCTCCCGTCATTTGTTTCAATAAAGACATGTCTACCCGGGGCTATACAGAATAGTATCAAAGGAAATCTATTGTTGTAACTCGACATTCATGTACATAATATATCAACGTAGAAAACATGACATTGTGTTCCATTTACTGAGCATGAAAGGTAATGTTATATCTTTACTGTGAGTTATTTGTCATAACCACGCACATCAAATGATTAGGATATGTTGTTTTCCTTCCCTATTTTTAGAAACACCTTAATGTACTCCTGTGGTGGTCTTCATTTGAGGCGTGCTTATTCCTTGTAAAAATAATATGAAAACAATGTTTTGTGTTAAATGTTGTGCTGTCAAATTAAAACCTCCACTTACAAGAACAACAGTCTGACAAACTTGCGAAGAAACGACTTGTCCACTGACGTTCTGACGGACAGTCAGACATTCAGTTATACAAATACCAAGAGCATTATGCCTACCCAGCTTCATCGTCATTTCGACCCCCCCCCCCCCCCCTTTTTTTAAATTGTGCATTTGAGTGTTTTTCGACTTATTTAGGAAAGTGATTGCCCTGGTATCGCTAATAAGACGCTAGCCAAACCAACAGGGGGACTGGGTGGAAACCTGCAAAACAATACTTCTTGATTTCAGCTCAGTAGTTCATCCCCAGAAGAACGTTGCTGCTCTTTAGGTGGCCAATATTAATTGTTGGAAGGGGCAGATGTTCAACAAAATGGCAACTGAACGATTTAATCAAGTCTTCGAGTTTAGAGACATAAAACGATACTGCTATTTATTTCTATCATTGATGTCTCTGTGATGTCTATGCCTTTATTTGTTCTCTTTTTTTCCATCATATCCAGATATGTAAGGATCACGTGTGTCCCAATGTGATGATTTATTTCAATTCAAATAGATGTACTACACGACTTTATTATTTTTAATATTTAATTATTGCATGCTTACAAACTGAGGTCACTGTTCATGTTCCTTAAATGCGATAAAGGTATGCTATTCTGAACGATGAATCGTGAGACATAGTAATATATAAAATTGGATCAGGTCTTTAACTTTGAGAGTTATGTTTCTTTATTTTTACATTTTTAAAATGGATCCACCCAAAAGTCGTTCACATCTACAAGCCAGTTTTGGAGTATATCGATATAGCTTTGTCCTCTGCTTGAAATGAAGAACAACGCGACAACTGCACCCCAAGTAACAGCGATTCAAAAGTTAGATAACTCTTCTTTCAATTGGTCACATACTCATTCCACAACGATACTAGAGAATTGAAACAATGCGCTATAAAGTCTGTTCATTCTGTTTTATTCAAAAGTTAGATAACCCCTCTTCAAATGGTCACTGAGTCACTCCATAACAGTCGAGTAAACTTTAGAAGTGAAGCAAGGTGTTTTGAAATCGGCTCATTCTTTATGAATCACCCTGCATACAAATTCGTGTTCTAATTTTGTTAACATCTCATGTAATTAATTTATGTCCTTCCCTTACCCTGCCTTAGACTTAGACATTTTGTTTTGTTACTTCAAATTTCAGATTACTTTTGCTTGTCGACCTCATTCCGTAAGGTGCCAAACTGTAAACCTTTCGCCTTGTCCTTTGCCCATGGTTTCTTTTGTCTAGATCGTTGCCATCCTGTGATAATTCATTTCCCAGAGTTTGAGAAACCAAATTGATATCTGTGCGTTGGTCTCAATAACAGTGTTTTGTTGTTGTTGTTGTTGTTGTTGTTGTTATATATGTGTGTGTGGCATCCTATCATTCCAAAATGTTTGGAACCCTGAAGAGCGTGGATTTTGCAAGGCCACCACATCTCTAAGATAGCGGGTGAGGCAGTCTAACCTCTCTGAATCCTCCTCAAAAAGATGGAACCGTCGGACCCCCGTAGCAGGGCATCTTTGCAGCCAAAGCTCCAGATCTTGGGGCTCCTCGCTGCACAATGGACCGATTGGGTCCGATGTGTTGTCTGTTCTATGTTTGTAGGCCCGCAGTCGAGAGAGGTGACCTGTACTGATTTTCGCCAGTGGTGACTGGTCGCCGCGGGACCTAATTTGTTGCTGTTGCTGTTTTTATTTTTGAAAATTTAATGTTTTAAAAAGTTTGATCCTTCTTTTTCAGTTAGGCGTGATTCTCTCTGTATTCTATTCGTCTTCTAACCTGATTTGATAATGATTTATTGGAGTCAATCTCACTGAGGATAGAAAGCTCACTCAAAACATATTATGAACTTGTTATGTCAGACAATAGATAGTCACAAACTTATGTTCAACATAGCTATTGCATTTTTATCTGCTCGCCTTGAGATAAAGTACTAAGTAACAGAGTATTTGAGTAGCCCAAACGATAAACCTCTTGGCAATGTGTACTTGAAAATTAAACTGAATTGAATCAAACAAAAAATCAATACCCTGGTACATTTTAGATAATTCAAAAGGTGGGCATCGACTCAGAGCGATACAACGTCCAAGCAGAAATACCTAGAAACCCAATACAAATCCTCTGTTCGCGGTAATCGAGCTCAGGTCTTGTACGTGAGGGTGGCAAAGCATCAAACCACAGCGCGCCACAGATACAAGGAATAATCTGTAGTTGTCTTCAAGGAATTTAAATTAAAGTAGCGCCCGAAACAGAAGAAAGAAAGACTTTTATATCTGCCAACATGCATGGTGAATAATTGAAGCACGAAAAGGATTAACATTTAATAAACTTTAAAAAATCTCTGCCTCGCGACTCACGGGTCAAATGAGGCTCATCGGAAGGTACTTTGCGGCTTCTACTTGACACCAAAGTTAAGTGATAGTGCGAGCCTTGTCTACTTTCTCCACGTAGCCAAATTATGTGGTTGAGCTGTACAAGAGCAAGAGCAAGCAAGGAGAAGTTAAGAGACGCCTATGTATTCTGAAGAACCGTTCATGTTCTGGGCTGTTAAAATTGATAAATATTAATAAGATTATTTCAAGTAGATCTTGTAGCCTACTTTTTTCATACGTTTTTGTCGAGTACTCGATGCAGCCCAGGCTCATCCAGACTTTGTCTCCAGTGGCCCCTGAGAAATTTGAGATTGAAACCCCTGCATTTAAATTAAAGAGGTGGATTAGAATTCAAACCCACAGTGTTTTCTAGGCCCATTACCATTGAATGTGCCATAGAAAAGTATAGCAATTGACCACACGCAAGGGATATGCACATATATAGATCTACGCCACAAATGCAGTAACATTATAAATATTTTGTGTATAATTAGTCATGATGTTTATTTTCTATGTTTCTCGGTAATGTGTGAGAATACTGTTTTCTTTGACTTTAGCACTGGGTAGACCATTCTTTTATCACATTTTCAATATTATTTATGTCGATATGAGCATTTATGAGGGAATGGTTTGTATAATATGCGTGTATCATATACCTAAATATTATATAAACATAATAATAAATATTATATAATATTCGTATAATGTACATATTATGTATAGATCATGATAAATTACGTAAATGATATAAATGTATATATTATAATACTATTATATTACCTACTATGTATTTTTACTATTCGTTGTTTCACAATCATCCCATTTATTTTGTCAAGGACTAATACCACTTGTTGTCTACTGTGGATATATATTACTTCAAACGTATTATGTTCTGTTTTCTCCAGAGAGGAATTGGATAAGTACTCCGCTTTCTTACTTTCCAAAACATTTTTGGTTTCTATCAATGCTAGACCAGTTGCGTATAATGATCGATTCAGTCGGCCTACTCGTTTTCAGTATCAGTTGGAAAGATTAGTCATTACTGTATACTCTGACCGATCTACGCATATCCCAATAACATCATTTGAATTTGAAGCTCCTCTCACACTCACACATTTCCCATTTTATAATTCGCATTTTTTCGGGACCTGGTACAGCAAAAATGAAAAGATAAAGCATTCTAAGAAACGAAGAGCTTTTGTTAGAATGAGACCTTCTGCCCAAGTCCCACATTAGCTGTCACCAATAAAGTAAAGTTGTTCGCGCATCCGATCCGGGCATTGGGGATTGCCTTGTTGGTGAGACAACTTCCTGGGCCATCGGCATATAGCGGTAGGGTGGCCAGTTCCTTTCCACACCGCCTTTACTTCCCCAACTCGAAGTCAGGTACCCATTACTGCTGGGTGGGCAGGAGGGTGCGAAAAAAATCGGTGTCCGAACCGAGGCTAAAACGCAGACTTTCCGCTTCGGAGACAAGCGCACTAACCGCTCCACCGCCGCACCAATAATGTTATTATATTATTCTAGGCCACCGAAATGACTTTCCGTACAGGCCAGATTACGTGAGCGAACCCTGTCGTGACAATGAGTCACGGGGATCCCTGTAAAAGCACTTTGAGATTTTGAATCTTTGTTCTTTTTTTAGAGTGAAAAAAATCGACACAAATGCTTGCTTCTTTGACCAATTTGAGATAAATGGAAGAAAATACATGTATTAACAACAGTTCCAATGACCTACCTATGTCACGATCACAAAGTTTACACTTCAAGTGCTATTATTAGTACGTGTATTAGTATTATCTGCTATGGCATAATGTATTGACTACTACTATTACTATTGACAAAGTATGTAACTTGAGAATCTTAGGTAACAGTTCTGCTTTAGTTAGTTTGAATTTGGCAACACTACGTCACTGTGTCAAAAAACAGCTTCGCTAATTGAAACTATCCCTTGAAAAAACTGACATCTTAGAAATACTTTCCTGGCTCGTAATTTTCTGAGTTTTTTTCGATCAAATCAAATACCGCTCCATTCTAAGTAGCGTGAGGTCTATTAGGCATGTAGATATACATGTTACAAGAAATATTTTAATGTTAATAATATAGCCTCTTCCGATGTCATTGAAATTATCCTTGTTTCAAGTAGCAAAACTGGAGCATTCTGGGAAGTGTTGCTATTGTGACAGGCACACTCTCAGCTTTCACGGTACAGCAACTTCAGTGAGATCTACTGTTCTGTTAATTCTTTACAAAACATACGGGTAAAACAATATTGCTCTACTGTAACTGTAAAATTGTCTATAAACTCGGCCTTGTGAATTTTTTTCACTGTACGCATCCACTGTAACCTGTAAAGATAATCAATTAACATTTGCTCTCAAGTGACTCAACTGCTTTTTTGTTCTAAATAATCTTATATAATGTTGAATTAGAAAATGTGCTATAAAAATTATATTTCTTATTATCAATATTTTTATTATTAAGAGGGTACAAGTTTTAAGTAGGATTTCGATACGAAATGCAGTTGAAACCTTTCGAGGAGACAACTTCCTTAGAACACTGTATCGTGTCCATCCTATTCATAATATGATTATCTTGATCTCTACTTCACTGTACACTAAGTCCCTCATTAACATTTAGTTGTGCGTGTGTGTCCTTTTCCTAGATCTCTGCTACTCTCCACTAGTCCCTGTTGATTGTATTATTGTTAACCTTGCCCTTTTCAAAGCACAGCAAAAGAATAAAAATCCGTTCTCAACAGAGCTGAAGAAGTCATTGCCACGGTATGTCCTAAAACAACAATGCAGTCGTCGTCGGCACCATGCAAACCATTAACTTGATACACACTCAATCTCTATCACCATCACTACAAAACAACAATTACTGTGATCACCCCCCCCCCTCACACGCACACCCCCCCACTCACACACACGCACACACACACACACACACACACACACACACACACACACACTCACACACACACACACACACACACACACTCACACACACACACACACACACACACACACACGCACACACACACACACACACACACACACTCACACACACACACACACACACACTCACACAAACACACACACACACACACTCACACAAACACATACATCTAGAGGGAGTCGTGTAGAATTACATAGTATCTATTCTAACTTGTTTTCTCGATGCAGGCATTTTTCTTTTTATTGGTCGATACGACAACTAAGAATCTCATCCGTGAATTCATAATATATTTGATTAGTTCGTTGGAAATTCATATTTTCTTGATTTTTCTTGATGTTCCCCCCTCCTCCTAAAAATCCGATTAATTAATGCGTCCCATGTTGGCCATTGTCATGTAGTTGATACGCCTGAACCCAAATTATTGTATGAATTGAAATTTAAAAATTGTATGTCATTAAACGTTATCAAAATACAGTACAAAATTGTTCTATGCTTCTCGTTCTTGTTCTTACATAAACTATTATAAACTTAAAATCTTATATCACACTTGAAATTGGTGAAAACTTTCGGTGTTACTCGTATACAAACAAACGTACACACACACACACACACACACACACACACACACACACACACACACACACACACACACACACACACACACACACACATTCTTTTACACACATGCACATACATTTTTTTAATGCAACCCATGGTTAGGTGGTTTGCAGTCGCAGACTGAATAAGTTGTCTCAATTTTACTCAATATTCGAATGGCTAAGACACTTAACCTGTTTTTCTTTGAATGCTTTATCATCCCTTTCAGTTAAGCTCCTGTGAGGCAGGGTCGTCGCCAGCCTCTAAATGATCTAATTGTGTCGATAGGGTGTAAAATACCTGCACCGAGGAAGACACAAATTAAACGGACAAAAGAAAAGCCGCAGGCTATTCTGCGCATCCGAATAAAATTTCTTCGAATCGTGTCATATTTGTCATTGGATATCCTGCTGCATCTTTTTCCATAACTTTTTTTTCAATTACTCTGACATGAAAGCTAGCAGCTCATCTTTGGAATACACGACACTGAGGTCATGTGGGGTTATATATTCCAATTCCAGTAAACACAAAAGGCGACTTGTTTTTAGTTTTAGTAGAGGTTTTATGGCACTCGCAACTGCACCAGGTCATATGAGCGCCAGAAGAGAGGTGTTACAAGAGAGTAGAAAACATAAAAAAGAAGAAGGGGAGATAAGGACGATAGATGTTTGATTGGAAAGAAGAAGCAGCAAACCACACCAGAGCACCCACCAACCACCCACAAGGCGACAATATAATGTAATGCAAGGGAACTTTATAAATAACATTATTCTTTTGCCTCACAAAAATGGGTTAAATGTATTCTCACAGCAATGGTAAAGTAGAAATTGTCGTAGTGACATGATATGACAAAACAGGTTAGGCATTGGAGCTTGCATTAATAAAAGCCATGGCTGCCTCACATGTAGTAGTAAATTGGGAGAATTCCATACACGGGGTAAATTTCCCACCCACACTCCTTAGATCTAGCTCTTCTCAGGAAGACAGCAAGAAAAGCGAATTGAGAACTATTCAAATTTTTCAACTGCCTTTGACTTCTCCTTCCTATTTGGACACCAGAGGCACCAATCTGTACTACTGTTGCATTCTGACAGTGAAAGAAAGTTTTTAAAAATCCGTCGAAGGTAGATCAAAGTGCAACACTCATGGTTTTCAAATATTTCAAAATCCTGCTAAATGTTATTTAATTTTGAAGCACAAGCTCTAAATGCTTAATCATTCTTTAGATAAGTAACATTTGATCCCAAACGTGCTTTATATGCCTCCAGTAAAAATCTTACTAAGATGCTGTGCCTGTTATAGATTCTAAAAGGTCTGGGGGTATGAATGTTACGTGTCTTTTTGGGGAGGAAGCTTTTTTAAAAAAATCAAAATCCTATGGCAATGGTTATTTTATATTTTACTATGGGAAACTCTAGCTATCATTTCATGTGAATAGTTTTACTCTTATGTATGTTTTTTTGTATTGGGGCCATTCCATACATGTACCAAAAGGGTGTGGAAATGCCTCAACATATTATTTTTCTGTTGTTTTTCTTTGAAAATCACACATGGCGTTACTTTTTGCCCGATTCTGTTACCTTTAGTTAGCGTAACTCAGCAGCCGCCAGGGCTTCCCGGCTCGGGGTCGCGGGATTAATGAGCCCTGAAGCCACTTTGTCGTTGTCCGTTAAGAAGTTCTCATTTTTGTCTATGTTTGAAACGATATAGCTTCTTCCCCATTCCACACAGCAAACCATTACGTGCATGTTCTAAAAGCTCAATGTCTTGAGATTTATTCTGAGTTAGAATGGTTAATTTCTGTATCTTAGTTTTTGTTCTAGATCTAGATAAGTGCTTGTAAAGTACCCAATTTGTCATATTTTAGTTACATACTTATGAATAAATGATTGTTAATTTTAAGAAGGCGCTACATATCTCTCCAAAATATGTGTTAAACTGACTATGAATATCATGTTTTTTACCGTGAGAAATCTTAAATCTGCGAGAGTAGTAATAGTCAAGTTATAAGAGAAGAAAGATGCACATCTACATATTTAAACTAAAGACACTCAGCGTTAGCTCTTTTTCTATCATTCAACAAGAGAAAGTTACTCTGCGTTTGTTCATGAATCATGCTGTGTCTGTGGCAGACTGCATACAACTAATAAAGATGTATTGTAAAGTTTAAAAAAAAACACAAAACTGTTAATATCTGGGTAGAGATGAACTTCTTGTATGGAATAAAAATAATGACAGCTAACATTCATTTTTAGTTTTTGGGTCGGACATATGCGCGGACACTTATGACTATAAAGAAATCAGAACATTGTTAGTTATTACAAATGGTTATAGAAACGAAAATAAAATCTGGAAAAGCCTGGTGCTGATTCGGTGTCACCGGAAAGCTTGAAATTATTCTTAGTAAAATCACGAGAAGTCATCCCTGTTATTCAGTCAACTTACAAAACCTAGATCTAGCGTTTTAAGAAAAATAAGGAATAATTTATGAAGTGTAACTGATACCCTACTGTTCGTGTATTACATTGTTGTAGATGTATTCTGGAACTAAAATCAGTTTGCGCTTTTTCATAGAGAGACATCAGGATAATTTTGATAAACTTTAGAGAAAATATGTGAATATTCCCGATTGTATTAGATACGTAAAGTTGTGTTTGGAGGAATTACTTCTTAGCCAATTGTGTGCCAGATGGATAAAGTCGCAAAATTACAGCTTCCTATTATACGCGCAGATACCATCTTTTCTGAGTATCTGCACCAATGTTATGTCGTTCATGTTCCAAAAGTTCGACAGTTTTTGTTGTGCCTTCATTTTAATATTGATTTTTTTTTCATTCACACTTGTACAAAAATTTTTACAATTTAGCGTTGCCGACTTCAGCGCGTCTAACGAAATAACCAGACGAGTTACAATGTCCCTTGTTTTGGGTCTCGAGTGCTTTGGGTGCATTAAATGATAATTACCATAAATACAAGGATACACCTAAAATTGTACGTTGAAAAGTACCAAAGATTAAGTCAGCCCAGACAGAGCGGCGACAGGGAGATAACCCCCGTGACCCCGACGTGATAAGGCGCTCGGCGGGTAACCCCCCGCTTCAACTTCAAGTAAAATTCCAGTGCGTGTGCGCCGTGCACACCACCCAAGAAGAGTCTTGGAAGTGTGCAGCCTATTAAAACTGTTTGAAAAATAAGCATTATTGCTACTTATGTAGGTGAATGCTTTAGAGCTGGATTTAGATCTAGGGGTAATTTCTCTTCACGTTCTTCTCACTTTTCTGGAGAGACTGACTAATCGTGATGAGGAATTATAAAAGGAAGACAGTGGCGTATAGACATAGGCAGAGAGATATAGAGAAAGCTGGCAATCTCATTTCATCTTAGTCCCATCCTCTGATGCCGCCTCAACATCTACCAGCCCGACTACTGCGAGTTCTGCAGCCGTCTCCCCACCCATTGCTCCATCAAGTGCACCTCTTTCACCACGGTCTTCACATCAGAACTCCATCAAGGACTTTTCTCTTGCCAGAAACCAGGATCAGGCAATGGGGTCAACATACAGAGGACAGCCAAGGGTCAGTTTGGGGAAAGCATCACATCGGAAGAATGTACCGCAAGACTTCTGGCGGATGAAGAAGAGAGAGCAGCAAAGAAAGCAAGGGTGAAGAGCAAAGGACAGGGGAAAGGCAAGGGGAAATGCACAGAAAGAAGATAGCTGCTGCTGTTCCTCCTCCTTGAAGTGACGACAGTGACGGTGACAATACTTTTGAAAATGAACAGCCACCTCCATAACACAGACCAAACAGGGACACAGAGAGTGACTACACAGACAGTGACAATGACACTGACTATGTCCCTCGACTGACATCAAAATCGCCCGAGCTGAGATCATATCTCCACAAAATTGCTCAAGCAGACAACCCAGATCCGTCCTGTCGAGCCTGCAAGGAGGAGGACGAGACTATAGACCATATGTTCATGAGATGTCCCACCAACTATCGTGCCAGAACTCGTCTGCTGCGACATTTCAGTAACCCACTTTCAGCACTTTTTAAGGGCCCCTGGGAAACTGTTGAGTTCCTGCGTGCTGTTGGCATCAATGACGCCACAGTGCCAGAAGAAAGAGAGGTAGAGAGAGAGAGAGAGAGAGAGAGAGAGAGAGAGAGAGAGAGAGAGAGAGAGAGAGAGAAAGAGAGAGAGAGGGAGATCGACATCAAAAGTGGACGGACATTTGTTTGAAATTGATTTGTAATTTATTTTCTTCCAGAGTTATTATATATAGGCATACGCCTTCTATTCTCATTCATAATAATCTACAAGGATTGTTGTTCTGCTCATTTCAGATACAATTTCTTGTTCCTGTTTGTTTCTTTCTGGTTTCTGAATATCTGTCTTGATGGGAGTGCAATTAGCCCGAAATGGTGGAAATGTTAATAAAGAGGAAACATTGGAATTTATGACGCATTGTTACTTTTCCTGATATTTGTTCAGAATTCAAGTTTGAATGGTTGTGGGATAATTGCCATCTGTTTGTGTGACCATCTCATCAATAGAAACTTTCTGACTACCAACTGAAAAAGTTGGGTGTGGAATTCCCCCCATCTCACTATACATGTACTTTCATTTTCCCAATCAAACTATTCTGAAAACGTTTCCAAAACATCAGTCTCTCTCATAACAAAGCTTGAGAAATTCGGCTCGATTGTTTCCCCACAGTCTTTCCGGCGGGCACGGACGACAGTCGTAAATCCTGGAGAACGTGCTGGTCGTGTAGAAGCCAAACCTACATTGTATGCATTTGTCGAGGAACAGGTCACGGAAAAAGCTCCGAGGGCATCCCCGACACGATGCGACTCTGTGCAGAGACAACACGGTTCCCACCGAGTTCTGGGGACACACGCTTTTCCAGGGGGCATGCTCATTGCTTTTCAAGGCCAGATCGTCGCTGACAGACCAAATACTGGCTTTGCCTCTGCTAAAAATCGTGTCACTGATTTGTTGATCGATATTATCATAGAAACTCACTGAATAGTTTGCGTTGTATATAACCACAAGTTCGAAGCTGATTCTTATGTACGGCTGTTTATCAATATGCATGCATTTTATGAGGTTTATATTTGACGAGCAACCACCAAACAAAGAACACTGTTTCCTGATCAGAACGAACACTTTTTGTATCATGTCAGATGCGTTCTCGAGGTACTTTTGCTGCATGCGAACAGTATCGCGCTCACACGTCTTTGCTTTGTACATCAGAACGGTCTGCATTGATACTCCACTGGGAGCAATAAGAGGAAGACACTGTGGGAATTTGAGAGACTTCAGTTTTTCGTTGCTGCCTAACGAATCGCAGTATAAAATTCCCCCTTCACCAGGAGCATTAGCTGGCAAATCTGTTGCTTCGTTCGGGCATGTCATGCGAAGCATAAAGAGACCTCTGAACTTCAATGTTCCATGCAGCGGTATAGGAGGAACTACAACACAGCGCACTTGGCTACTTTTAGCAATGAAAGCACCAATTTCTTGAAAAAACGAAAATATTACCGCGTTCAATATACATAAGATGATAACGTTTATGAAACCCATTGTCAGAGCTGACTCATGAGTCCAAAGGGTAACACTTTGAAAATAAACACATCTTTGTTCAAGATCCAAGGTGTTCAGTGAACATGTAGAATTGTGCGTAGTAAAAATAAAACTTTGAAGATATGAAGAACATAATATGTTACTTCCTTTTATTTATTTTTAGGTGCGAAACATTTACTTTTGGGGCCGGTCTCAAGATTCGTTTGGAATAAATAGATTTTACTGCCTTTATTAAATATTTTAAAAAAATAGTTTTTCAATACAATGTGGGTTTTTTGTTGTTGAAATTTTAACTCATTTAACGAGTATCAAAATCAATCGATGCTCGAAACATACATTACAGTGTGATTTGTGCAAAAAAAATGCATTCAACAAGCAGATGTATATAAATAAACGTTCGTTCTTTTTCTCTGCAGGATTATATGGCACTTTGGACAAAGAAAAGGTAAAACCATAACAAGAATGAGTAACAACAGGTATGGCGGATTCGTAATTCTAAAAAAAATATTGAAGGTGTTTTAACACTTCCCTCTCCCTCCCTCATTAATCCCCCCCCCCCTCACACCCACCCACACACACACACAGACACACAGACACACACATGCACTCACACAATTGGCACGTTTTAGATAGTTTATGGAGACAAAAACGTCCTCGCAGAAATACAAACTTACATAACATAAATAGAAATTCTCCCCTCCTGAGAATCGAACTCCGTCTTCTTCGTACGGCTTACACTACACTTGAGAAACTTGTACCGTAGAGTACGGTATTTTATGGTATGGTGTGGTATGGTGTTTATAGTAATTTGTCTCTCTATATGATGTGGTATGATATAATTGAATAGTATTTGATAGCATCATTGAAAAGCATGGTATGGTCCGAGATTTTCTTCGCTCTCGCTGAAACGTTTTCAAGTTGGCCTCATGTTCAATCAAAATACAAATCCTCAGGTATTTGAAATATTTAGTATTCTGCTTTATGTCTGTGAAGACGGTAGTAAGTGTCAAAAAAAAAACATTTTTTTTTTGTGAGGCAGCGTGGTGGACTCAGGCTCTCGTCAAAATAATCAAAGTGAAGAAACTTGCATTTTTGCGCAGGTTTCTGAATTTTTATCATATTTTTGTTTTTTTGCTCAACACCTTTCATGTCCATTAAAAAACTAATTTCTGTGTGGATTTTTCTGAAAAACGTTGATTAAAAGCACAAAGAATGTAAATTTTCAGTTACCACGGACTCTTAAGCTAAGGAAATAACTAATCTTTGGCGGCCTTTTTCTCAGTAATTTTACTTACCTCTGGTCACTCCCACCTCTTTCTTTCGCAAATAACTCGATTTGTTTTCAAGGTAAATCAATATTTTTTTCATCCAAATAAAGACAAGTGAACAAGCTTTAAGGTGATACCAATAACTCTACATGCCCAAAAATTGACGAGAGCCTGATTCCACCACGCTGCATCACATTTGACATATGACTGAAAATATTAACTCTGAGCTCAGTGATCTCTACTTTGAGGAAGAATCTGGACGTAAAGCATGCCTTTAATTCTTTAAAAAGGCATCAATTACGGTGCTGTGCAAAATATTTATTTAGTTTTACCTGTTCAACTGTCATTGGCACTCAGTGTTGAGGGACAATTGCTACCACTACCAGTCTCACAGCCTACATTGCGAGTACCATACTTGCTGTATTTCCCGCTAGTAGGCAGTAGTAGGTCGATTCATTAGAGTGAGGGAGTAACTGTGTGTGCGTGTGTGTGTGTAAGAGAGAGAGAGAGAGAGAGAGAGAGAGAGGGAGAGAGA
>NW_004797503.1:899696-912463 GCF_000002075.1 Aplysia californica
AGAGAGAGAGAGAGAGAGAGAGAGAGAGAGAGAGAGGAGAATGAAACGGGCAGACAAACGTGTTTCTCCGATAAGACTTGGCCAACAAATTGGTCGAGAGCCTTGAAAACTCCACAAACAATCAAAGACCAAGAAGACCGCCCCCTTGGGTATTCGAACGAAAGCTGTCTGTTCCGTGGTCCAGTATGATACCAACTGAGCTAACAAAGCACCTTTAACATAGTGTTAAATTTTGGTGGACGCTAAAGACAAATACGATGCTTGCTTAACATCATTAGATATCCTATCCCTTTGGCTCATTAAAGCTTAAGGAGGTGATCAAAAGTAGTAAACATAATATGACATTGTAGTCCAGAACAACAGTGCTTGCCAAACTTTTTATAGCCATTGCCCATTGTTGTCAACTTAAAAAAACTAAAATGTCCGTACCACGCACCCAAATACAGCAGCGCATAAATTAACCCGGTGATCCCAACCACCCACCAAATTTACTGAATCGCTCACTTGTGAGCGAAACCCAGATTGGCAAGCATTTTATTAAACAATGGTAGTTTGTGTATAATATTAATACAGCAGCTCTATATCTCTATTTCAATAATTGCATTACAGCTTCTACAACAGTTCTTTTTTTCGGGGGGGGGGGGGTAGGAAAGATTATTCTAGAATAAACAACTAACTGCGACTATAGCACAGCAGCTCCAGGTTGCTTTGTCCTGGTGTGTTTTCCTCGTCAGACGTGGGACACTCGACACAAGTGCTGGAAAAAGGGCGTCTGGTATAGAAGCCGAAATCGCACGGAGTGCACGTGCTCAGACCAGCTTCTTTGTAGGTACTGACAGGGCAGCCTCGGCATGTCGGAACTTCGTGTGGACCTAAAGACATCCCAGAGGACACGCTCTCGTCACACACAGCTGTCCAGTCGCCTGCTGTACAAGCCTGGAACTTCATCATATCGTTTGAACCTTCATTGTAAACTTCCTTAACAGCTTTCAGAATTCTACTGCGAGTGTTTGCGTACGTTTCCTTGTCCTCATGTGCATTGTAGCGTGAGTGAATCTCGAGAGACAGCCTCGTTTCTTTGTGGTTGTGTAAGGCTGTGCAGTTTCCTCTTGGATTCTTCACAGCACAGGATCTGCATATGTTTTTTGATAAAATAAAAGCTTTTACGGTGTCCGCGAATAGATCAACTCGACTGGATAACTCACTAGACGCCTCACAAACATCTGAAATAAACGTTATCCAAAGAGGCAGGCTAAGGTCGTTTGGAAGTCTACGTGCTAAGCACTCTGGCAAAGTCAAATCATAAAACTCAACGTTGCTCCTTTGTGCTCTGCACACAAATTTACCATTGTCACCAGGAGCATTCAACGGTAAGTCTTTGTTGTCATCTGTGCATCCTAATCTTACAAAAAATGATCCTGATAACTTCAGTGTTCCATGAAGCGGAAACTGGGGTATATCGACGCATGGTATATGAACTGCATTGCACACATACCTGGCATACAACACGCAGCATAACAATAAAACCAGTTGGGGTACAGCCATGTTTATTCTGTACTGTGAACTAAAATCATTCAGTGGGAGGGGTCGGGAGCTAAGAATACACCTTAGCATGGCCCCGTTCATTGCCGGTGCTTTAGAATTTCGGTACGTTCAGGGTGATTAAAAAAAACAAACCCCAAAAATGTCAAACTTGTTTTGTAAATATCTTCCTCCATATTGAAGTTTTGTGTTTCAGATTTGAACATAACATTTGGAAGCCCAAAAGAATTTGTCTGATATTCATTTTAGAGATGTCCATTGAACGTTTTTGCTCTATATGACGCATTAATAAAAAACAACCCACTCGCAACCTTGACGCCACTTTCATAGCATGACGCACCAGTTCGCATTAGGCCTACCACTAAAGCCCCGGTTACACGCAACGATAAATTGTACAAAACCTGGACAGTCTATCGATCATGAGACAAATCGCCAGGTGTTTTCACAAAATTGTACAAAGTTCGGACGATTGGACGATGGCTTGGAGACTCGGTTGAGAAATCAAGCGCTGATTGATATTGTACTTCCGATCACGGTCAGATTCGGGGGAGACGTGCTGTGACGTAGAATCACTATGAAATTTGCCGCCGCGAGGGATTAAACCTAGGGCTCAAAATTTTAAAAATAATTATCCCAGGTAAAAACTGATTTCATATTCGGAATCAGCGTCTCAAAACAGGCAAAGGTGCACGAGAGGAACTTGATTTGTAGCGTCATTACGTATATTTTAGCAATTTTATTATTTAGTTGATCGTCAATGGTGAAGTTGCGTATAAAGGTCACCCGGTGCATTGCACATCAGCAGTCAAGTCAATGACTAGGAATATCCCTGATCGAAAGAAAACAAGACGATAGATTGGAACGTCTAAACAGTCTGTACAGCTCATAGAGTTACCCCCTTTTAAACTATAGTGTACATCTATGGTACAGCTCGATAAAACAACCAGTTCTCGCATACGACGAATCTGATATAATTTATCGTTACGTGAAACCGGGCCATAAATGTGGCAACGATCGGGCCATATTGCAAGCTACAGTAGTCTGCAGGTGTTATTTATCCCAAATTTAATTTGCCTGCTGAGATCGTGATTACGATTAGTAAAGAGCAGAGAGCTTTTTGTATTGGACAATACCTCTCCACAAACTCATCATCGCTGACATTTCGTAAGTTCTGCGCACGGCATGGAAAGAATGCTTAGGTGCCCTCAGGACATTTGGCGTCATGAGTAGAGACGTTCTGTCTGTTTGGATCTTTTTGCGAATCAGAAAAAAAAAATTACTTTAAAAATGACCACTTCAGGTCGAACAAGCACCATGTAAAGCACTTAAAACTTCACCAGGGTGCAGGTTTCAGTAGTTGAGTCCCATGAGACGTCTGTCTGCAGAAGATCTACAACTAGGACTTTCCCTACACCTCAACAGTCTGCATTCTCACAGCAGATCTTAACCTACGACTGTACCATTTTCATCTTCGCTAACCGAAATGACATAGATCAGAGAATGGCAATGTGTTCATGGTTCCTCGATTGTCTTTAAAAGCGGGATCATTTCCTCGATGTCACTTGATTTAGTGCAAAGCCCATTTTCAACCTGATGATATTATGTTAAATTTGAAAAAATGCTTTCTATTGGGCACCTCATTCCCTATTGTCTCTAGAAGCCACTTCATGCTGAATAGGTACAGTGTATGTGGGTTTAAACACTATGCTTTAGTAGGTGCTTGTGCCACTGAACATTTCGAACCACGCGTTAAAATGTGTCGAGTCCAAATGTGGGCATGTAGAGCACTGCTTCAATGAATTTCAGACCTGTAAAAGAAATTAAACACTGTTGAAATGTCTCAACGATTGAACATTAAATGTCAAAGAGAAAGTAAAGAAAAAAAGTCAACCAAACTTTTCACGACTTTCTTTACAAGATTTAACAAAATTGGTGAACTTTCCATTTTTGGGTGATTTTTTCTTAAAGCCATTTCCGTTTTCTAAACAAGTTTCTTCTTTGTGGATTTTATGTCTAACAAATTCCTTTTTCCAGAAATGAATTATGCCTTTTCCAAAGAACAGCATTGTAAAACAATTTTTGCGCAAGGTTTTCTGAAAAAAAGTTGCACAGTTGTTTTTAAAAAAATGATCACCCTGTACTTTACTTCATCTCCTGCTCGTACAATGAGGTATAGATACCGGGCCTTGGCGAACTAGAAAACCTCCTGGAGCCATATATTTTGAGCTTCTTCCTTCTGTGTCCTTTACTCCCTAAATTCACCTTTAACCTCAGTTATCCCCTCGCTCTGTGTGGGGGGGGGGGGGGGGGGTCTTCAGTTGTAGTAAGAGTATTAAGGCACTTGCAACACACAATTGTTAGAGGTGGCACTAGAGAGTAACAATCAAGAAAAAAAACGGCAATAAGTAATTTGATATGAAAGAAGGAGCGAACCCCACCAAACGCACACGCTAGTCACCCACTCTCTGTGGGTTTGTGAGTGCAGGCATATGTGAGGCAGCGTGGTGGAATAAGGCTCTCGTCAATTTTTGGGCATGTAGAGTTATTTGTATCATCTTAAAGCTTGTTCATTTGTCTTTATTTGGGTGAAAAACCTATCCATTTATCTTGAATACAAGTCGAGATATTTGAGAATGAAGGGGGTGAGGGTCACCTGTTTTCAGGGATAAAATTAGTGAGAACATGGCCGACAAAGATTAGTTATTTCCTTTGCTTAAGAGTTTGTGGCAGCTGAAAATGTACATTTTTGTTCCTTTAATCAACGTTTTCTGAAAAAGCCACACAGAAATGATTTCTTTAAAGGGCATGAAAGGTGTTGAGCCAAATAACAAAAATTATATAAAAATTCACAAACCTGTGGAAAAGTTCAAGTTTCTTTATTTTGATTATTTTGACAAGAGTCTGATTCCACCACGCTGCCTCACATATTATTATGTGTGTATGTGTACAGATGTGTGTGGAAAAGAGAATGTGTGAAAGAGTATGTGTGTATAAGTATGAGTGCACGCATGTGCGCTCTTGTGTGTGTGTGTGTGTGCGTGTGTGTGTGTGTGTGTGTGTGTTTGTGTGTTTGTCTGTGCCTGTGTGTTTGGTGAAACCAATGTGTCAGCACCTGAACAATAGAGATTTACCTTATCTTCTCATATCAAATCTTACTTTAAATTTAACTCTCTCTCTCTCTCTCTCTCTCTCTCTCTCTCTCTCTCTCTCTCTTTCTCTCTCTCTCTCTCTCTCTCTCTCCCTCTCTCTATCTCTCTCTCTTGCTATCTCTCGCTATCTCTCTCGCCTCCTCTATCTATCTATCTATCTATCTATCTATCTATCTATCTATCTATCTATCTATCTATCTATCTATCTATCTATCTATCTATCTATCTATTTCCTTCCCTTCCTCTCTGTCTCTCACTCTCTGCATGAGTACTTGACTCTCTCTTCCGCTCCTTACGATGGTATTAGAAATTCTTTGCTTGCACAGGTGGATGTTCTATATGTAAAAGTACACGGAGAATTGGAGGAAAAAAATAAGATATAGTTTGGAGAGAAAATGATACTGAGGAGTATGAAGACAAAACGTAGGGAGGAGGGGGCGGGGGGCGAGCTACAGTAGACAGTGCTGGTATACTGATATGTAACGCGACGTAGTGAAGGGGTTAAACAAAGTCATATTGATTAGACATTGAATACATAGACGGGTTGGTTGGTAAATACCTAGACAGACAGATATATAGGCAGAACAGACAGAGATATTAAAATAGAAGTATTTTTACACAATTTAAATCGTATAGGAGGTGGACTTCGTCCTTGATTGGCAAGTTCAACTTGAGGTTAGAGGGATACATGTCTAAGCAGAAAGACTGAGGTACTCAAACTATGATATTATGTGAGGCATTGTAGTGAAATCAGGCGCTCGTCAAAATGATGAAATCAAAGAAACTGGCACTTTTTTGGTCGAAAAGCAATTTCTTTCTTATTTTCATTTTTGGCTCAACACCTTTTATGTCCTTCAAAAATATATTTCTGTGTGAATTTTACTGAAAAAACCTTCAGGCACAAAATGTAAATGTTCAGATTCCAAGGGCTCTCAGACTGTGGAAGCTACCAAATTTTGACGGCCATTTTCTTGCTAACTTAACATCTGAAGTTAAGGCAACCCTGACCTCCTGCAATCACAAAGGTTTCAACTTCCATTCAATATAGATGGATAATTTATCACCAAAAGAAATACAAATGAACTACCAATAACCCCATATTGTGCCCAATAACTGAGAAGCGCCTGATTCTACCACGTAGTGACACATAATAATATTATTCCCACACGGACGTTGTGCTAAGGTCTCCTGTTTGCGATGGATAAGTGTCTAACCCTACACCATAGGCCTCTGTATAGATAGATGGAGAGATAGATACATTTGATTATGTTTTTATCACTGTGGGAAAGATGACAAAAGTTGCTATTTCATAGCAGTGAATTTGACCAAAATGTCCTAGAAATTAAACTAACAGATGGCATGGTTCCCTCGGTCATCTTAACACAATGCGCATGACAAATGATTCAGCAGTAATGTTGGATGTTCGCCTATAATGCTTTACATTTCGTAATTTTAAAAACGGTATCCTAGATCCACAAGGCCAGCTACACTAGAGGGAGCCAAGGACTTGGTTGGTTGTGGAAAAAGGGGGGGGGGGCGGACGGGGAGAATATGCCTTTGAATGAGTAGATCATACTAGTAGTATCTGTATGAAGCCTTTCCGATAAAGTTTTTCACTGGGGGAAGAATCCAATACTGTTCACTTTGCTGCCTGTTTATTAGTTTCTGAAATTTATCAAAGAATGAATAATACAAGAATGAATAGGTGGTTTTCGTACAGCTCATATTTCTGCTAAAAAACTATGCGCTTTTCATATAAGGAAACCATCAGACCTTTGAATATTCAGAAACAATATTCTAGGCTTACTGGGAAGAATAATATATATAACCGCAGTTCTCAAACAAAATAATTACCCTGAAAGCAAAGAGGGCCTCAATGTTTCAGGTACAATCACTGCGGAACCCCTTCCCAATGTGAAATCCAGGCTCATGCAAAGCCAAATCATTCAGGAGGAAAAACGTGTACCTACATTTTGTCGCTTTCATTGTTTCTACACTTATTCTGCCGTGATCTGATAAAACTCATTTTTCTCAAAATCAAGGTTTCGAGATAATTGCAATTTGTTTTTGCTAAGTAAACAAACAAATAGCAATGTTTTTGTCTGACTATCCCACATGTAGATATGTATCAATAACCTTGACTATACCAAATTTTATCGAATTTGAGCTAAAGACAAAGAAACAAAGAAGGAGAATGCGTTTTATCATATCACCCGTGAAGGAATGCGTTTTATTTTCAACGCATTAATCCCAGAATGATCTGATAAAACGCATTTATTTTCTGTAAGAAGGATTTATGATTCTTGAACCTACGGACCGAAAGGCGAAGTTGTGACCTGTCAATATTCCCTGTGATCTGATAAAACACATTTTTATTCCCGAGATTGACAAAACAATGCAATTCATCAGATTACGGCATCGATACAAAAGAATAAAAATGCGTTTTATCGGTTCATCTCTGAGAAAAATGTGTTGCATCAGATCATATTGGAAATAAATGCGTTTTAGCAAGCGTTAAATGCTAATTTATTCAAAAACTAGTCACAGTTAGGCTTTCATATTGATATCTCAAGATGGCTTTCAACATGCAGAATAAATCTTGAGACCTCCAAAAAATTAGAAGGTTTAGATCTATACTCTTACAACAGTGTGCACGGTGAGTGAAAGGAAACCTCACTTGTCTACAATGGCGTCTTAGAAGACAAACTTTCCCAAGATTAGATCTAAACGAAACTAATGGAAAACTGAAAATTTAACTACAGTGACTTCAGACTCATCAATAAAACTGTGCACCCTTTGAATGATTCTGAACCACAATTAATTTGTTCAAATTCGAAAGTTAAGGGGTAGGGAAATTTTAGGCTGCCAAAGTGACGGAACTTTACAAATCTAGATATCTATACATATTATATTTGTGATAGTTCGTCACTTTTGCCGTCTAAAACTTGCGAACCACATCTTTTGAATTTGACCAAATTAAAGTTGGTTCAGACTCATTTAAAGGATGCACAGCTTTATTGGGGAGCCTGAAGTCACTGCAGTTTAATTATCCGTTTTTCATTAGTTTCGTTTAGATCTAATCTTGGGAAAGACCGTCTTCTAAGATGCCATAATAAATAAGTGAAGTTTCGGTTCACTAATCGTTTGCACTGTTTTGAGAGTATAGATCTAAACCCTCTAATTTTTTGCATCTCAAGATTTATTGCTCCATTCCCGTAGAGTGTAAATATCGTAGGCCAATGACTTTTCGCTGATGTTAAAGCACCGATCATTTCTTTTTTTGAAAGGGGATCCAGCTAGATATAGTATAATATGTATAATATGTTATTTAATATAAATTTGTTTTTCTTCTCTTTTTGGTGATTGCGGGCTATGTAAGGTACTAGCGTTTGAAGACAGAGTTGTCGCTGTTCTTGCATTCTCTGCAAATTGTTTTAACTAGAGGCGTCTTTACAGTTCAACTGAACATGGTTTTTCACGCGAATGCAGGCAGTGATATTGCAAGCGCACATGTTTAGGTCTATAGAAGGTGATCACTTTCTAAACACAATTTTAATTACTATGAAATTTACTACAAAAGTTACTTATGGTATTCTTCTCATTTTTATTACATTCAGATAGCATAGCAATTTTCAGCAAACACAAAACAATGTTATCACTCAGAGGGATTCTAATGACGATTTTTTTTCTAATTTCTTGTCAGCTTATGAGAGAAGCTGAGAATGAGAGTTGTGTCCTGTGCCTCAGGCAACCGAAGAAATAAATCAATAGAAGTTCTTCACATCATTTTAAATGTGTAGTTATCGTCAACGTCGTCGTCGTCTTCTTTGTCCTTTCTCTCATCATCATCATCATCATCATCATCATCATCATCATCATCATCATCATCATCACCAATCACCAAACAATATTCATTTTCCTATTTCATTTCCTCTTAAAACACAGCAATCACGACCATGTGGACACTTTTTTTGCTTAGAAATAGCCGGCACCAAATCAGGACAGGGGACCAAAAATGTTTACAGTATAGACAAAACTGCCTAAGACGTAACGTATTCTCTAAAGAGAACGAAACCTCGTTTACTGGACTTCTCGGACTCGTTTTTTCCCTCCCATACGACTTCAGTGACCTACATAGTCAGAATGTAGCCCAAGTGCCATGTGACCTGCATTGTGCTGGACTTTTTCATGCCACCTGGCACATGAAACTGTAGTTCCCATGTCAATGTAGGGTACAATCTGGGCAGACTGGCCTTGATTTGTTTTTCACTTGTCTTTGTCTTTATCGGGCTTTTTGTTTTCTTTGCCAAACTTTTTCAAAAGATAACACTTCCAAACATATTGTAGTTTTTGCCGGCTCTCAGTCTGATGCTATAAATTAGAACAAGAGATACAGTTCCCCAGCAATTACTAAAACATCTCCAGTATTGACTGTTGGTACAACTTGTCCTAACTCAGCCTGTTTGCTCTACTTCTATATACTTCAGTAAGTAAAACAATAACCTTTTCAAAAAACAATCTTGGTCAACGGTAAAATTGTGATAATTTTATCATATACTGTATCATACGATACCTGTCGTCGTTTGTTAAATACAACATTTTGAAAAAATAAATTATATCCAGTAAAGGTATGGTCAGTATAAATACACGTATTCTGAAAACTTAACGCCTGTAGTGCTGTATTTAGATAGCCAAACTCATGTTCAAGTGGTGGTGGTTTCGAGTCATTATGAGTCTAAATCTGATTGGTGTCATAATGAATAGTATTTTGTTAAAATGAAAAGCATTTGTATTTCTTCTCTCTACCCCTGTCTGATTTGTGTATCAGCTGGCCCTGGGGTGTAAAACGAGAGTCAGGCTTGTTAAATTGGATTGTCTTTATCACATTATATTGCATCAAGCGGCCCTCAAATTCACAGCGTCTTATTAAATCCTAATAAGAACATGGATGTTTTTGTTCTGCTTATTTCTTTCGAAACGCAATGACACTCCCGCCCACCAGGATGTGGGATGAGTGTCCATAGGCCAAATACTTCCAAGCAGTAAATCGTACTGGTCCTGTACTTCCTTACTTGTTTGTATGAGTGTATCGTCCTACTACACCCATATTGCTCAGGCGGCTCAGCAATATCTGATCTCTGCGGTAAGCGGACTGTAACAAACCAGTCCTTCGGTTTTAAGTCAGAGCGAACGAGAAGTGGATAAGGATGCGAAAAGCTGACTTCCAGGTGCCAAAGCGAGAAGTTACGTACCTTATTGCTAGGACATCGCGAGGTCTCCAGTGGCCGAGCGGTTAGTGAGCTTAGACTCACAATAAATGCCGCGAATACTTTGTGACGCTGTATTCAGGTTGGTGGTCACTGAGGTATGTCCTTGAGCAAGACACCATAACACTAGCTAAAAAGACAGGCGCTGCACACTGGCAACCTGTAATGACGTGTTTGTAGTATATCCATGTGTTTTTATGCATCTTTATAAATACGTATATATAATGGATAATGTATGTTTCATCATCATCATCCGGTGCCTTGCCGACTGGCGTGGGCGATCATGGACCTCCACTTCCCTCTGTCTTTCGAAGCAGCAATGGTGTCTGTTGTTCTTGCTGCTCCCAGCCATGTTGTCATCTTGTCCAGTATCTTTTCCCTCTGTCTGCCTCTACCTCTCTTTCCATCAAACTTTCCTGTTGTTACAATGTTCTCTAATGCTTCTTTCCGCTTTGTGTGTCCGAAATGTATGTTTAGTCATTGTAAAACAAATATCCTCACAGGATCGATATAGTAGAATCCTTTTACTTATTCTATGCTGTTTTTTCATATCTAGGAACAAATAAAAACTTAACTAAAGCTATTTACCTGTTTTAACTTTTATGAACTTGGTCATTTCCTTGTTGAGAAACTGACGACTATATTTTGCCACTAACATATTCTTTTACAATACGCAGTGCTCAGTGTTATAGTGTCTACCATTTGAAATACTTAGCGTTATCTTTTCTGTTCTTTTCTCCATAGACGTCATGCAGTTCCTTGCTCTGCTCTGTGTTTTTGCTCCACTTGTGGTATGCCACGCCGTCGACGTAACAACCATTTGCATGCCCAAGCAGATCTCTGGAAAAGTCATCAACCTAGTTGATGAAGTGAGTTGAAATAACAAAATTTTAATACCTTGGAAATGCCCACAAAGACAATTAAAACCAATTTCGCTTGCACTCAGGTATACCAGAAATAAAAAATAAATAAGGAGGATTACATATTTTATATATATATTATATATATATATATATATATATATATATATATATATATATATATATATATATATATATATATATATATATAAATATATTATATATATCTGTTTTCCTCTCACATTCTCTCTCTCTCTCTCGCTCTCTCTTTTTCGCCCTCTCTACCTCTCCTCGCGTGCGTACGTGTGTGTGCATACATGTGTGTGTGTGTGTGTGTGTTTGTGTGTGTACGTATGTGTGTGTGTGTGTGTGTGTGTGTGTGTGTGTGTGTGTGTGTGTGTCTATGTATGCTTGTGTGCGTGTGAGTGTATGTGTGTATGTGGATGTGCATGTGTGTGTGTGTTTGTTTGTGTGTGTGTGAATGTGTGTGAGAGAGAAAATTTCCTATCTGTATCTCGACGGCAAAATTGATCGCAACAAACAATGTAGAATAATGGGGATTGTGTTGCTATTGTGTTGGGATTTCAAACTGGTAAAGAAACGTCCTCACACATGCATCGTGCATGTGTATGAGCGATGGAGATCTTCTTTTGAAGTAGAGCAGAGTTTTTCTCTGCTTTTCTCTTTTTATCATTCTTTTGCTGAGCTTCGTTTCTTCCTCTGTTATCGCTTCATTACACATTCATTTCCTTCACATCAGTTATGCTTTCCCCATCTTGTTAATGTTTTGCCTCAAACTTAACAAAGCCACCAAAATGCATCGTTCTAGACTAGATAATAGCTACTTCTTTTATTTTCCTCAGACTGAAGCTGACTATTCCTTTGACTTCAACCTGAACAAGCTTGGCTTAAAAGTCAAATCAGGAGAGAGATTTGTCATTGACCTTGCTACGGTACACAGACATTTATTTTACTGTTATTACCTATATATTGATAGTTGTTATCAAAATGCACGTATCGCTTCCTGCTGCTTTCTGTGGTGCAACGGTTAGGAGCTTAGCTGGCGCATGCATAAGACTTGAGTTCCATTTCTGTGTGGGAAGAATTTCTGTCAGGTGTCTTGGTGTTTCTGCTGGGATGTTGTATCCCTTTCAGTGTGGGTTGGCCGTAACAGGCAGGGTTGATGCCCGTTTCCCAAATGATATAAGTGTCTCAACGGGGTGCATAGAAAGCATTTACATTAAAAAACAATAAAAGAGTCATCACTTTATTGTGTTAATACTGGAAGCCTAACTTACTAAAATTTACTATAACATGACCTTCTTAACAAACTTAATGAAATGTGTGCATTATATATTCCAAGCCAGAGCGCAGATTAAAGTGTCTAAGAGCTAAGCGTATGTAGAGTAACAACAAAATCACAATGGTTAAACAATACATCTAATATAACTTTTTAAGAGTGACAATATAGCTTATAGACACCCTCATTCGAAACTTTTTAAAGCAAATCTTTGTCGGGACGGAAGTGCAGGCTCGACTGGTAGAAACAGATTGAATGACAGATTAAAAAAAAAAAAGTAAAGTGTTGTAAAGAATGCAAATAAATTGGAAAGCCTCCATTTTCTGGTGTGAAAACAAGACAGTTACATGGGCACAAAGAGGCACACGACACTCACACGGACACCCACATTTAAGGCCCTCACACTAACACACACATACTCACGAACACACACACATGCACGCACAGAAGAGAGAGCTCGGGAGAGAGACAGAGAGAGCGCGAAGAATACAACAGCCAAAGAAGGGGAAAGGCAGAGGAAAAGAGACAGACAAATAGAGGGAATGAGAAGGAAAAAAAAGAGAGAGAGAGAGAGAGAGAGAGAGAGAGAGAGAGGGAGAGAGAGAAAGAGAGAGAGAAAGAGAGAGATATAAAGAGAGAGACAGAGAGA
>NW_004797503.1:912875-932875 GCF_000002075.1 Aplysia californica
GAGAGAGAGAGAGAGAGAGAGAGAGAGAGTAACGCAGTGACGGAGCAAGCCCACGCAGCCACGCCACTGCAAACACAAGTTGCGGGCGAAGCGATAGAGCGTTGCGGTGTGCTGCAGACTTCCATCAAAACCTAAGCCTACTTTTTCTACTTGTGGCAAGGGAAACTACCCATGAATAAATACAGCTGGATTAGTCCACAAATGCCCACTTCCCTTACATTTATGATTTAACAGGGATCTGATATAACATGACTTTTTCTGTGGTCCCACCATCCCTGTTATATGAGGTTTCCACTGTATTTTTCTTTGTTTTTACAGCCAAAAGGTTACCGCATAGATGCTCAGGGTGCTTGCTCTAATCTTCCCCTGGATGTCTTTGGTACCTTCTCCCAGTGTCTTCCTAGTGAGTTTACATTTATGTTTCGTGTTGTGTCGCAGTTTATTTGTCCTAATGGGAAACTTCATGGTCCCTAATATAAGTTTTCTTTACTTGATTAAACCATTATATCGTCTTTAAAAGTAATCAATGTAGAATGTATCACTTTCTGGGAAGGATTGACAGAGAAAGAGAGAGAGAGAGAGAGAGAGAGAGAGAGAGAGAGAGAGAGAGAGAGAGAGAGGGGATAGGAAAGGAGAGATGAAATGTCGGAAAGGGTGGGGGTGGGGGGCAGCAATATTTGGACAGTTGGAATTTACCTTGCATTTGTCACCAGGTAACGCTTTCAAAGCAGCGACGGTAGATATTGGTCTCGGCGCCACTCCAAAAGCCCTCGACGTCTACGTGATCCCAATTGATGACAACTCCTCGACAGAAGTACTGGTCAGCAAAGAATCCAACAGCACCATAGTCTATTTGAGAAGAGACGTTTGTGAGTTGATTGTGCTCAATTCTGAAATTTAAGTTTACATTATAGAACAAACAGGATAATTTATAACTCTTATAACCATCTAAAAAACTCAACCGAAGAATATGTTCCCGAACTGTTTTCAAAAGTTGTATCAAAATCTTTAACGTTGCAAAACGCTACTACCATTTCTACTACTACTACTACTACTACTACTACTACTACTACTACTACTACTACTACTATGTTTGTTGCGATCAAAAATATATTTCCTTGATTGCAACAATTCTTTGACTTAGACTAAGAATGCTTTGCTTTGTCATTTTTTTTTCTTCCAGCTAAAGTTAATGGGACGAGACTGACCCTCTTTGCTAACCCCACACTGAGCATCCCAGATCCAAGCATCTTCAACGTCCCATCAAGCTGCTAATTCCAAAGATGTTATTTTCTTAAATATTTGTGTTCGGAACATGTTGCATGCAAATAAAGCAAACATATAACAAAAAGGAATACACAGAAAACTGTTGTTTTTTGTGAAACGTCTGTGGTGTTGGTTTGTGTGTTTTTATGTAAAGTGAAATGCAAAGGTATGCTATCTTACTTGTTTGGATTTTTTTCTTTGTAATGTTTGTTTTCGTTTGTGTGAGTGTATTTTATTGTAATTGCTTTTTTGGTAGTAAGTATGGCGCTCGCAACTGCATAGTCATATGAGCGCGCGTTACTCATTTAACATTCTCAGTTGGTAGGATATTTAGAATTTTGCCTGAGTGGCGGCCGAAGCCTACTCTTGTCGGTTTTAGACCACCAAGGGCTCTTTCACGTGTGCAACTTGCACAAGGGGTCTCAGAGATTTTTTCGCTCTTTTTCGAGAAGGCTTGGTGTAGATCTTTCCTACCAGAAGATCAGCAGGGGTGGGACTAAAAGACAGCAGTAAGAAGGAACCATGGAATAGCAGGAGAAAGGCTGCAGAATGAATCAGGGGCCCAGAGAAGGGAACAAAGAAGGTTAGGGGGTTGGGGGGGGGGGGGCAGAAAGTTTAGACGAAAGCAGACGACAGAACATTGTTTGAGAGCAGGAAAGGGGGTGAAAGGAGACAATTTTTAGAGAAAAAAATGTTTCTGTAGCTACCCGAAACCTTTGAATGAGAGATGAACACCTTATCTTCTTGGCCCGAGAGCCCTTTGTTTGTGGAAGGGGGGGGGGGGGGGTAGTGTTTTTATCACATGAACACCTTCAGCCGCTTGGGAAGTTTGTAAAAATCTGGAAAGAAAAGCAGTGACCAAAGATACGATACACACAACCAAATATCAGAAATGTGTCTCAGTAAGGGTGTCCAAGAGAGTTTGTCATCCACCCACGAAGTGGCGGAACCTACTTTTGGTTTGCACTGGGTCTAAGCATCCTTCTCCCCCCCCCCCTCCCCTTTCCACCCAAAAGAGAAAATTGGGAGGAAGTGCTCAATTAGTCTGCTTAACCAATCTTTACATATCTTGCCTAATTTAGTATCTCCACACAGATTAAACAGTCTTTCGTACCCGAACTCGTCATGTTAAAACTCCATTTTGTCACAGAACGACAATAGTAAAATCGTTTGGAGTTGTCACTTGGGCTGTTGTTGTTGGTGGTGGGGGTGGGTTAGGTTGTTTGGGTTTTCCTTTAGTGGGGGAGGGGGGTGGTAAAATTATGTTCATAGATGATGGATTCTATTCCGCCATCCACACAATTTCCATCATTTAGGAGGCGATCATCGGCCCTGCCTGTCATAACGGACGTAAGCTGTGATGGATATTACGCTCCAGGAGAAGAACCGAGATACTCAGTAAAAATGCTTCCCATTTAGGATTTGAATCTGGGTCTTCCGCCTGCGCCGGCGAAGGGCCTTACCATCACATTCCAGACGCCGATTCTATGACTTGTATGTGATTTGCTTCTATAAGTACTACTTTCTCCGTGCTAGAAAGAGCCTTTCCTTTGGCGATTCCCTGTTGTTTTTTGCCACACTAGTTGTTGCGTTAAATGACTTTCTGGTAAACTGTCTAAGAAAATTGGCATGGCACAGGGAGTTCACTAAATTGTTGTTTTGTTGTGGTTTCATTTTCAGTCTCCTTTTTCTTTCTCCTCCTGCTTCTCCTCCTCCTCCTCCTCCTCCTTTCCTTCAGAGTCGAAAGAAAAAGGGTAGCCTTCTGCCGGAGAATCCGGGGACATTAACTTCGGCAATAAGTCCAGAAAGCAAAATCTTTCAGGAAAGAGAAGAACTGTTTCATTCCTCTAAAATGTGTACATATATTGTGTTTCTTTCTTTTAAAGAATATCCATAAAATTTATTCATGATCACATATAACCAGTACCATAGATTAAGAAATTATATTCCTGAACTTCTGGCAGATGGTATGGCATTTGCGAGAGTAAAAGATCGCGCCAATGTGGGTGCCCACTCAAGTTAAGCCCCTACGGACCCAATGTCGTGCCTATTACTGGTCCTATGTCCATCCTCCTTGAGTGAACAAAGTAAGGGGGGGGGGGGGGAGGGCTGGTTTCAAATAAACGATTTTCGGTCAATTTATGGTACCTGGACTTTTTGCGTATTATAACACTCCAATCACTTGTAAATCTATAAAGTGCTTACTCTTTGTGCTACAATCATCATCTTTCAGATTTCCCGTCCTAGAACTTTCATTTCTTCCTGTTACGTAACTAAATGTTTTTTCTCAAAACTTCAATTTTTTATGTTTTTTCTATTTACTTTTTTATTTTGTTTTTGATTCCAATCACAATTTCAGGGATTGTTATTAATACTATAACCTAACTTTGTACAAGTGGAAAATGAAATCTATGCATTTATAAGTGAGTTACATGGATGATTATGTAATCGAACTCAGAGGCATGAAGGGATAGGTCAGTTATCCATCTCTAACTTTTTACCTATTCAGGATATCCAAATTCCAACTGTACACAATTTTGTATTGAGTATATCTATCAATGTACCAAATTGGTTTTAAAAAATCCTTTTTATATTATGAAAGCTGTTTATTTTCAATATGGCGGCCGTTACTATTGCAACCGTAGACTTAAACAAAACAGTTAAAGTTACATTTTACATACCTTGTCCTGTTATACCTCCTTGTTATAAGGCTTTATCTAAAAAGGCCATAGTTACCGAGATAGATTTATAAACCACCCCCGAATTACTAATACAGTGCAATAAATAAATGGTTTTTCTCAATAAAAGTCTAAGCTTCAGCATATGGGCGGGATCTGGATCAAGCTGAAACATCTTATGTGTTCACCTTCAACCCTTGCCTTCCGTCAATCATTCTGTCGAGATCCCAGAATATTTGGGTACTATATTGGCTCCTCTGGGCCAGTTTGTTTTTCATGTCGCTATAGAACAAGCAAAACTGTGATATACATCTCTCCAAGTCCCCTTTGACCTTGGCTTAGACGGAGCTCCCAGTTTTGCTTTTCCTTTTCTTCTATTAAAAAGAAATAAAGGAAGGAACACATAGAAATAACAGAAAAAAAGCAACTCTTTAACAGCTTTAAAACCTCTGATAATCAGAACGTTCTGAGTAGTATTAATATTCGGACCTCTTTATCAATTCTCTAGTACACATATCCACCCCCCCCACCCTACCACCCCTACCCCCCCAACCACCCCTACCCCCCCCCCCCCCCCAAGAAAGTGCCACTTAAGTCAGTAGTTTACAACATAGGGTGTTTTACTCTGGGAGCCCTGTCAGAACTGTACATTTACACATTTCGTTAACGTTTGATAGTTGGTGTTTAGAGGGTGACACAGGTTAGACCTACATCTTTTCTTTCCCTGTTTCGTTTCAGTCTGTTTATCTTGCTTATTTTCTCCAGCACCAAATGATCGTTATCGTGACGATGTGCTTCTATTTACTCAAACTGAACTCAAGTTTGACCAATACAGTGGTTTCGGTAATGTCAGATTTCTGTAACAATAAGTGCTGAGTTTCTTTGTTAAGAGTCTTCTTAAGTGATTTCTTGTCCATCCAACCAGGATAGTGTCACGGTGTGTAGATTCTGTTGCTTCAACGACATGAACAGTTGGCTATTCTTCAACTGTCTGATTTCTTTCTTTTTTTTTTTTTGGTAAGTGTTTTACGGCGCTCGCAACTACATAAGGTCATAAGAGCACGCGGGACACACCTAACACTTTCAGTTAGTAGACATTTTTAAATTTTGCCCGGGTGGCAGCCGAAGTCTACTCTTATCGATTTTGGACCACCAGGGGATGTTAAACGTGTGCAACTTGCACACGGGGCCTCCGATATTTTTCGTCCTTGTCCGAGAAGGCTAGGTGTAAATCTTTCCTATTTAAAGATCAGGGATGTGTTGAAAGACAGTAGTAAAAAGGAGCCAAGAAAAAGCAGTGAAAAGGCTGCAGAAAGAGTCAGGAGCCCAGAGAGGGCAAAGGAGGTGAGGGGGTGGGGCAGATGAAGGAGATGAAAGCAGACGATAGAATATTGCTAGAGGGCAGGAAAGGGGGAGAAAGGAGACAATTTTAGAGAAGAAAATGTGTTCGTCGCTACCCAGAGTCGAACTCGGGACCTTTGAATGAGAGTCGAACACCTTAACCTCTAGACCACGAGATCCCCCGTCTGATATCTTCGTACATTCAACTCTCTCTTTCGTTTGCAGATCTTCAATATTACTGTAATTTTGATTTTTGATTGCAACTTTAGAAAAAAATTATAGCGCATTTGCCTTTAACAATATTATTCTTATCAAATCTCTTTTTGTCATTTGAATCATTCTGCTTTGCTTTACTTATTTTTTCTAAGGTAAGTAAGATATATTTAAATTTTGTAATGCATTGCTGATCTTTTTTTTTCTTTTTATGTCTTTGAAAATTTGGAAAGACTACTTTTGTTTCTACTATTGGTATATCTTTGGCTTTTTCCAACTTTGTTTCTGTCCGTGGGTGGTTGGCGGGTGCTCAGATGCTGTTTGTTCCTTCCTTCCTTCCTATCAAATATTCATCGCCCGGATCTCATTCCTTCCTTTTGTATTTTTTACTCTCTAGTAACTCCTCTAAACTTCGGTACTTATATGACCTATTTGTGCTATAAATATAATAAAATTCTTATTAAAACTTCCTTTAAAGGAGCCAGACGTCTCTCACGTAGTATATTCTGTCATTTCTTTGTTCATTAGAATTTTCAAAGGTTGTTATCAAGCATCGATGAAACACATAATATTACTAAGAGCTCTAACGATAACAGTGCTGGAAAGACGTAAGGCAGGAAAGAGTAGGCAGAGAACGACTAAAACGCCGAGGGAAAGATGATGGGAAAGATAATGTACAAAACTGGACAAGAGACGGGAAGCCGGCTGAGTACAAAATGATAAATAGCATTTGAATAGCACAAATTCCCGCTCAGCAGCAAGCTCTGTGAGCTTTATAATGTATATTATTGTTACCCTAGCAGACCTGATCGCATTCGGAAACAATCTTAACTTCCTGGGATGCATACAGCACACTGGATTACGTCACTGGACAGATTGGCTTGGCGTGCTCCGTTTCCCATGGGGGAAGAATTTTTAGCAGGTCTCTCAGTCCTTCTGCTGGGACGTTGTACACCTCTCAGCCCGGGTTGGCTTTGATAGACATGTTCGAACTGGCCTTCTAAGTAATCTGGGGTATTATAACGAGAGCGTAAAAACACCTACATCTAACCCCTCCCCACCCTCTCCCCCGCCAAAACACACACACACAACCCCTCCCCCCCCCCACACTCACACACAAAAACACACAAGCACACTCACACACAAACACACACACACCCACACACACACACACACACACACACACACACACACACACACACACACACATACATACATACATACATACACACTTGTTCAATGTTTTCTTTCTCAGAAACAAACTTGCCTCACAACACATTTTATGAGTGCATTTATTCAAAGTTTTCGTCACACAAGTAAGAAGACATTTGTACGACAGTATCCCTAGTATCAATGTTAAAAACAATCAGGAAACTACAAATGCAGTTTTTGGGACACCTGAATAGACATAAGGGTCTTGAACATCTAGCTCTCACTGGCAAAATTGAGGGCAAGCGAGGCATGGTAAGGCCCAGAACAACATACTTAGGGAACCTAAACAATATGGGTAACAGGAAAAGATCAGGGAAACGTAGATTTTTTTAAAAGCATCCGAGCAAAGGAATGAATGGAAAACCATGATCACCGATGTCTGTCGCAAATCTGCACTGGGTGATGATCCCTAGTATTCGAGCAGGCGAGAGAAATATAAGCAGAAAAATCTACTACGAAATAAAACAATCCACTTATATTGGATATTGCTTTTTTAATAGAAGTTTCAATGAACACTTAAAATTTGAAAAACGTTGGGAAGACAGACAAAGAAGCTTAACATGGACAGGAAGGAAGTTGTTATTTTAATTTATTCCTTTCGGCCATTAAGGACGAACACTACATTTATTTAAATTCAACAAATCGTTTGGTACATGCGATTACGTAAACTAATTCTCAAACAAGCCAAAGCGTAATTCGAGTCTTTGAAATTCGTCAAATAGGTACACTTGAAAATGCAAATGATATGAACATTCTTTTGTTTCAAGAATTTAACCGAAAACGGGTATTATTCTGCAGTTATTTGGGATGTCGAGTACAGTGGAATCGGGTACTGATGGTCTAGCATCCTCCAGGAGTGTGGTGTAGAATCCCGTTGGAGCTGGAAAATGATAAAAAAGAATTGTTGAAATCCCCTTCTTCTGTTTTATTCACGCTGTATGACTGGAATTTTCCAGGCTGTAATGATATTGTGAGGGGCTTCATTAAAGTACGTTGAAACAACCTTAAAAAATGTTCACTCATTTTTATTTCTTTATCTTCTGTTTAATCATTCATTTGCCAAGAAGAAATATTACACATATCTTCAAAGCATACACATACAAGAACACATGTCATATTCAAACTTACAATAACACGTTCGTACACACACACACACACACACACACACACACACACACACACACACACACACACACACACTCACACACACACACATACATACATACACACATACATACATACATACATACATACATACATATATACATACATACATACATACATACATACATACATACATACATACATACCAACATACATACATACATACATACATACATACATACATACATACATACATACATACATACATACATACATACATACATACATACATACATACATACATACATACATACATACATACATACATACATACATACATACATACACACGCGCTCACACACAAATACACAAATACACAAACTCACACTTTTACCAACCCGAAAGCACAGCTGAAATCACATTAAATCTTGAAAAACCCCAACTGGAAGGAATCGTTGTCAAAACATCATAAGGTATGTGTCGCGGCGTGGTGGAATAATTTGGGTTCATGGAGTTATTGGTGTCATCTTCAAACTTGTTCAATTGTCTATCTTTCGATTAAAAAAGTATGAGAGTCCTTTGAAACTGAAATTGTACATTTTTTGTGCATCTAATCAACGTTGTTCAGTAAAGTATACACAGAACTTATGTGTGTTTTACACAGTCATAAAATCTGTTGATCCAAATCATAAAAATTAAATAAAAGTTACCAAAAATCGGATCAATTTCAACAGTTTTACGAGCGCCTGATTTCACCACGATGTTTCAGATATTAATTCACTTACTATAGACTTTTCTGAGGACGTGGTATGAGCCGACCCCTGGTGTAGTGATTTCCATTATTCTCACTTTGTAGGCACCCCAGTCATTTTCCCATTCGTCCACAGTTTGAGGAGATTCAATGCCGAACGTCAGTTTGCCAATATACTTTGTTGAAGCTGTATAAGGAAAATAGGGGAAAAAAGTAATAAACTAATTATAGCATAATAAAGATTTTTTTATCATGAAAAAACATAATAAAATAAAATTACAATAAAATAATAATAATAATAATAATAATAATAATAATAATAATAATAATAATAATAATACAAGTAATATTGAGAGTATTAATAATAATAATAATAATAATAATAATAATAATAATAATAATAATAATAATAATGATAATAATGATATTAATAATAATAAAAATAGTAATCATAATAATAATAATAATAATAATGATAATAATAATAATAATAACAATAATAAGAATAAAAATAATAATGATACTTATAATAATGGTAAAAATGATAATAATGACAATAATGATAAAAAAATAGTAACGATAATTGTAGTATTAATAATAATTATAATAGAATAATAATGACAATGATAATAATAAAAGATGTTAGTTATATAGTTCTAGAGTCCAATTAAAGAACAAAGGCTCTGGATACTTAACATGTATAAGAACAGCAGCAACATTATATATACATAATAATATACAGATTACAATCTAATTTAAAGGCATTTTTCATCCATCCCCCCCCCCCCCCAAGCCCTCGACTCCCTGGAATGCAACTGACCTTGTGGATCTAGGGTACAGATTTGAGTCATCCAACTTTACTGTTTAGTCATTTGTCATGAGCGTTGTATAAAAATGACCGAGGAAACGATACCATCTGTCAGTTTAATTTCTAGGACATCTTGGTCAATTTCATTGCTATGAAATAGACGCATGTGTCAACTTTCCCACAGAATTAAAATCACAGATAAATTAATCTATCTCTCTATCTATCTTTACAGATGCCTATGGTGTAGGGTCAGATGCTTCGCCATCGCAAACAGGAGACCTTAACACAACTCCCTATCCCTCTAAACTCAGGGTTGAAGCCCGCCTCATATACGATTTAAATTGTGCAAAAACGCCTTTATTCCATTCTCTGTGTCTGTCTGCTCTGCCTATCTATTTGTCTGTCTAACCAATCTGTATGTCTGTCAAATCACTCTAACTGTATTTCCCCCCTTTACCACGTCGCTTTACAAATTGGTAGACCAGCAATGTCTTCTGTAGCTCGCCCCATCCGCCTTTTCGGTGTTCATATTCACCAGTAGTTTCTCAATAATTTTTCTCTGTCAACTGTGTCTAATTTGTTTGCTGCAATTCTCCGCGTACCTTTCCAACCAATCAAGCAAAGAAGCTTTCTAATTCACCAAGGCCGGAAGTGTCTGTAAAAGAAAAGTAGCAATATCTCGCTTTCTTTTCTGTAAACTAAACGTGCTTGGAACAGCTTGAAATCTTTTCACTTTCTCCATGATAATCGTATATTATGATAACCATATTATTATGATAAGAACAAAAGAATAACAATGAATCCGAAAATGTTTGCAACAACATAATAACCGGCCCCTATGTGATTTCAATTTCCTTTACTATCGTTTTATAAAAACATTCTCCCACTCAAGACATCAGTAAAGATCACAAAACATTGTAATGATTAGGTGGATTTGGTAGTCTTGTCATTAGGCGATTCGATTCGTGATAGTGAGGACACGGGTTCGGGGGTTTAAGGCTCAGCTCGGCCTGACGTTGTATCTTTGAGAAAAGAATTTTTTCAAAGTTTGGTAAGAGTTTTACAGCGATTGCAACTGCACAAGTTAAAGGAAATATTTACAAAATGCTCCTCACTTTTCCCAGGTGTAAATGAGAACCCGGCCATAGACATGGAAAGATTTGGTCGGTTTATGAGATTTGTTTATCGCCCGAAAAAATGACAGCTTGCACTTTATACTGCCCAGACAGTTGAGCTTGTCTCATAATGTTATCAGGTCTAGAGAGTAGTAAAGAGAAGCACATCGACACAATGATGATCATTTATTGGTGGGAAAATGTAAGACAGACTGACAGACGGAAACACAAAAGGAAATTAAAGAAGTTGGACCTACCAGTGATGCCCTCCAACCACGAACAGACAAAAACAACAGAAGGAAAGTAAAGAACTAGAACCTACCAGTAGCACCCTCCTGCCACCCACTTTATGAGGTCTACTTGGGTAATAATATTTAAGCCTGCTTTTGAGTGGGAATTTACTTTATACCTACTTTTTCTAATTTCATTTTTAACGATATGTAATTAGAACGCGTAAAAGATCAAGGGGATGACCACGTGGAACCTGGAGGAGAGTCACAGAAATTGACATACAGAAAGATGGAAAGACATGGGATAACATCAAGAGGCTAACCCAGGATAGAGAAAGGCGGAAAGTGTTTCATCGTGGCCTATACTCTGATCCAGGGTGAGAAAAGCAATGATGATCATGATGATGTAATAAGAACAATACCAAAAAGGCACTGCATTAACTGGTCGTTCAGATCAGCAGGTCCATCTGTGCATGTGTCGCCGGTAATATGATATGCCGTGAGCTGTGGAGATCCAGGAAATAGATCATATTATTATAACATTGTCTTGCTGTAATTGTTTTTATCAAAATATGTCTGAAGTGGTCAGGGAGTTGCCAGATTACTCCCTCTTAGACAAAATGATACCACTCTTAAAAGGGAACACTTGGTCGACCTGACTGGGATACCGTACTGAGAAGATAAATATTTGTTGAGGAAACAAATGAGTTTGAACCCACACAATAGGTAAGTAAGTGTATGGAAGAATAAAGGTTAGTTCTTTTTAGTTGAAGATTATTCTAAGGAAAAAAACCTGGTCCTGAACGGGAATTCTTTCCCCGTATCAGGTTAAATCGGGCTTCATTACACGTATGCGGCTCGGTAGAAGTACACTGCAACCGTCTTCGACGGAGAACACTTGAAACACTTTTATTTACCCGCTTTTCAAGTTTGAACAACTACATCCGCAACTGTCTTTCCATGGAGGATTTGTGGATAGGCAGCATATCAGAGAGCTGTCAGCGTATAACGAGATTTCAATGATGTTCTGAAGGGCACGAGTAATGGAATTAATTTTAATTTCAAAGCGGAAAGGAAAATGGATGCTACCCTGAGGAATACCATTCTCACATTGGAAGGAACAGTTTTGTAAAATATTGGCGATGGAGGCAGGGGGTAACTGCATAGGCTGAGAGCTTGAGGGTCTCGAAGGATACTGTACTTCCAGGTTATGTCGAAAGCTTTTTCGTGATTAAATGATTGAAATGACTAAAATCTCATGACAGAAATGTATTTATAAAAACAGTGGCTCACATTTTTAAAATAGCTCTATTACAGTTTTGCGTATAGACCTTATTAATCGGAGTATTCTCTTAGGATCAACGATGGAGAATGCATTCTTTTAATTACTGCATTAAAATGTTTTCTTCGGTTCTCTCCAAATTCTGGACATTGTATTAGGACGTGCCTGATCGTAAGGTCAGCATCGCACCCATTTTCGTATAAGTATAAACCAAGAGAAAGGAAAATACAAGTTTTCTATTTATCAATCGTCACTCTCTTCCACTAAATCATAAGCTTTTTTTAAAGTTGTAAAGAAAGAAAATGGTTAATACATCACAAAAACATCGTCAAGAAGATTCCCTGATGTATACTTACCGTTGTTAAGTCAGTAACAATCCTTTCTCCCTTTGTAACTCTGGCGATTCTCTTTCTACTGTAGTCAAATGTCAAGTTAGCAGAAGACTGTGGAGATATAAACAAAACTTTTTTTTAAAATTTGAAGCTTACTCAGTGGAAAAGGCTGTCTCAATAAAAGGGTATTGTACATCTCAATAATAATAAAACAAATTATTTATTCATTTATTCACTGACTAAATAAAGTCGCAACAGTCTTCACAGGGAAATTACATTTTATGCAAGCAAAGTACACAGGCTGGCATCTTAAAAGAGTTTGTTACTAACAACAAAAGCTTACCCCGTCCACGAGATTGTATTCTGTGGCGCTAAATGTTTCCGGCAGACAGACTTTGGTGGGGTCAGGGCTATCGCCAAGTGCCACATTGGCAATAACCATGAGGAGTGCTACAGCTTTCATTTTGATATCTGCAATGAATAAAACATTATTGCGATGTAGTGTAGTGCAATCTACTGTAAGAGAAAACTGATTAAGTGAGCAAATTCTTTGATTCGAGAGTATTCAAATAGACTATTGACGAAGGTTCTAACGTTTGCCACAAGAGCAAACAAGTCAGATAAAATTGTGAGTAATAATATGCTCGTCAGTCTTTTCTGTTCAACAAGAAGTAAATTGTTGACACCGGTTCCCGGTGTTTCTTTCCCCCCGACGCAAGATACTCGTACATACCTCTTCGCGGATCTTGAGCTCCGATGAAGAGTTCTTGGTGAAAGGTATGTTGGCTGCTCTTGGCACTCGGTGTATTTATACAGATCGTACCGACTAAGCTTTCCTCAAATTTTAGGCTTTTGTAGTTGCATGTCATCTGAGCACGCGCATTTGAAAAAATTATCAGAAATAAAGAAAAAACTAAAACCATTGATTTTATGTAAGATTCATTTTTAGGCCTACTTAAAAAATAGGTTAACCTTCCTCCAAAACCCAGTGAATGATTTTTATGTTATGTACATCACAAACAAACAAACAAACAAAAAAAGTAGAACGCAAAATGAAAAACATGATAAAAAGTATTTACCAAATGTGGACCATAATACGGAACTTGATAATTTTTATCAGTTGTTTGTTTTATTTTGTTTGGGCTTTTAAAGGTTTTTACGTTGTTGCTGTTTTTTATTTGGGCTTTTTGTGTTTTGTTTTGTTTTGTTTGGGGTATTTTTTTAGGGGGGAGGGGGAGGCAGCCAGCGACCTTTGAATTTTGAAATTGGCTCAATGTTATTTTTCTTCCTGTCCATTTCCCTTCTTGATCTACGTGCCACTGATATGACTTATTGGTGTCTTTTGTGTCTTTTTGTTTCTCGTTCATTCTATTTTTCTTTCTTTCTTTCTTTTTTTCTTTATTTCTTTCTAGGTGTTATACGTTCATTGCAGGATGCAGCCTTTTAACATCGACCTCCACTATGTTTTATGAGCAGGTTTCCGGGTCAATTTTGTATCCATCTGTCTTTAATGTCATCCTGCTACCTTCTTTCTAGTATTCCTCTTGATCTTCTTTATTCAGTACATCTTTTTGTCCATTTGTTGTCTTCCAATCTGCAGATGTGGCCAGTCCATTTCCATTTTTGTCGGAGTATAAATTTAAGGATATCTGCCACTCCTGTTTTCTTTCGTATCTTTTGTGTGGTTCATTTAATCTTGTATTCTTAACTTATGCGCTACATCCTCCTTCCCATAGTTCTTTGGGTTGTCCTCCATTTGTTTATGGTATATCTCGTAGTTGGCCAGGTTTGGCACTCATAGCTTATTGCTGGGACTAGGCACTGATAAAAGACTTTTCTTTTCAGTGATATCGGCAGGTGTTGATCTTTAAATATCTCACTCTACTTTCCAAAGCCGTATGTATCCTTGATTTATGTTCTAAAGTTCTTCCGCCTTGTGCTCTTCGCCTGCTTAATAAATTACTTGTCCATGGCGTGGTGTATAGTCTTTTTTACGCGTCGCGCTCTCTCTCTCTTTCTCTCTTTCTCTCTTGTCTCTGCCCCCCCCCCCTCCCCCCAACGAGGAGAATGACCTTTTATTCATAATTCAGTATGTAGTTTTGAAAGGAATTAATGTTGATCAACTGAGGTTGTGAATAACGAATACAGCAATAGAAATCGAAAAGTTAACAGTTTCTAAATATAAATATGGGAAAGCAAGAACTATCTTTAAAACGTATGAGGGTGAAAGTCAGCTATCAATTCGCCCCTCTCCAGAAACATCCCAATATCCCCATGAGCACCAAGGTAAAGTTCATCAACGCCGTTTCTAATTTTACCAACGCTCACATATCAGTGCCAGACATGGTTCCTAACAAAAGCCCTCGAGAGGAAGCTGGTCACATGCGAAATGAAATGTCTAAGAAGAGAAGTAAACAAGACAAGACGAGACAAGATAAAAAATGAAGTCTTAAGAGACATGGTAGGAGCAACACCAGTCCTACACCACATTGAGAAACAAAGGATCAAGTAGTTCGGACACCTCACACGAATGCCTTCAAACCAACCAGCTCTGAGGGCATACAGCACCAGATATTCTAGCTGGAGAGCCAGAGAAAGACCAAGATGACGCTGGAGCGAATCTACGGCAGACACCCTCGGAGTTCACAGGATGTCCTTCCTACAGGCCACATGCCTTGCTGCAGATAGACGTCTGAGTCCCCCACGACACCCACCGGTACAAACGGAAGAAAAAAGTAAAGTAAATAAGTAAGAAAGTAGTCTTAAGCAACTGTGGATTAAGACCTTAAGTTGAGGATCACAATCTCCACTTCAAGGTACTTTCGTTTCGACCACCATAAAGGCTAGGTAAGGAAGTTGACTGCTACACGTCACTGACTCTTGAGGTAAAAAATACTAATGAATGGTGGATTCATTTGTATTCTGTGTATGTATATGTGTGCTTGAGTGAGTCTGTTCGTTTGTGCGCTTTTTTTTCTCTCATTATACAGCGATACTTTTGGTCATTTTGTGTTTGGTGGGGAATCGATGAACGGAATTCTATTTCTGTTCTTTGACTACTGTTTAGTCTACATTTATAGACGGGTTGTATATTATTGGTGAATTTGATGCCACCATTTTAAGGACAGACGTGAGTGTAATTCTTTGGTAAGGCTTTTTACATGTTCCGACGATTATAGAAGTGCCTGAGGATCTTTGACCTACTACAGACAAGGATAACTTGTAAGCATACATGTTTAACAAAGGGATGTACAACATATTACTTCTAATTTCTGGACTACAGTTGGGAATGAAAGTTGGTGTTCTGTGCCTCATGACAGCTGAGGGGTCTAGCGTAGATACCAAACAAAGGAATCAAACAAACGTAAGAAGAAAATCTGTTCATCATTCTCAACATGTCATCATCATCGTCTTCCTCCTCATCATCATTATCTCTATCGTCATCGTCGTCTTCCTCCTCCTCCTCCTCCTCCTCCTCCTCCTCCTCCTCCTCCTCCTCCTCATCATCATCATCATCATCATCATCATCATCATCATCATCATCATCATCATCATCATCATCATCATCATCATCATTATTTAAAAAAACAGAAGGAGGGAGAGTTTCACTGGATTTACAGACAAAAAATATGAATATAAATTTTTTTTAAATTCATCATCATCATCATCATCATCATTGTTTGAAAATTGGAGTAGGGGGGAGAGTATGGGCGAAAACATTGAGAACGCCGATTTCGGAGACTGACTCAGTAAGCGCCGAAAGGTATAAAAACTCCCTTATGATTTCCAACTTGCCCCATATAGAGCTGGCAGACTGCAGGCGGCTTTAAGCTCGGATCGGCGTTGTCGGGCTTTATCGAAATCCAAACTACATTCTTATTACGCCGAAAAACTGGGAAGAACGTCTCGCTATCAACTCGCAACCTCGTGCTTTCTTGTCCTAGCTCCATTTTTTAACAGTGAAAATGTGACTTCTTCTTAATCTCACTCTTTGTTGTGAACTGCTTTCACTGTTATTAAAAATGGAGATGGGACAAGAAAGCACTGAGGTCGCGAACTCTCAACGCCGTCTCGCCGTCGCCAACTCGGGTTGAGCGGTTTGCGTGATGTCACCCGACTGGACAGGGGACATTTTTAAATGGTTATTTCAGAGCTGGTGCTTCACGATAGACAAAAACTAATTACATTTGTTAAAATCAGCTTCATCAAATTAGGGTGGCAACTGAGTAGAATTTCTAATCCCCAAATAAATTCTTCATAAATACCAGTTGTATTGTGGTGTAATTTTTTCTTATATCTAGATCTAGGCTTTAGGCGCCCTCTATGTGGAGTCAAGCAGACACCTACTGGCGCCTGTCAGCGTCGATCTTCAGCCGCTTAAGTTTTCGCATGCTCTATGTTATCGCTCTTTTGTTTGATTTCAGACAAAATGACAAAAAACATAAAATGTGAGGCAGCGAGGTGGAATCAGCCTCTCGTCAGAATAATCAAAGTGAAGAAACTTGCATTTTTCCGCAGGTTTTGGAATTTTTATCAAATGTTTTACTTTTGGCTCAAAACCTTTCATGCCCATTAAAGAACTCATTTATGTGTGGATTTTTCTGAAAAACGTTGATTTAAGGCACAAGATAATATGTAGATTTTGATTTACCACGGACTCTTAAGCTAAGGAAATAACTAATCTTTTGCGGCCATTTACTCCCTAATTTTACCTCTAAAAACAGGTGACCCCCACCTCCTTCAATCGCAAATATCCCGACTTGTATTCAAGGTAAATGGATAATATTTTCATCCAAATAAAGGCAAGGGAACAAGCTGCAAGATGATACCAATAACCCTACATGCCCCAAAATTGACGAGAGCTGATTCCACCACGCTGCATCACAAATGTTTAAAATTTGTTCAATAGACACAGCTCAACGTCTCTTGGGCTTCCTCATCATCATCATCATCATCATCATCATCATCATCATCATCATCATCATCATCATCATCATCATCATCATCATCATCCTCATCTAAACAATTGTCTTTTTTCTTGTTTTGTTTCTCCTTGAAGCATAAAAACAATTACTGCCATGTTCACACACGTTTACGTAACTTACAATAATATCTGCCACCAAATCAGGACACGTACCCTCCAAAATGTCCAATATAGACAATACTGGTCAAAACATATCGTTTTCTCCAGGTGGAACACAGTGTCATTAACTGGACTATGTGAACTGGGTTTTTTTACTTTTCATCAGAAATAGTCAGAAAGTAGCCCAAATATCACGTAACCTGCATTTTGTAGCGTGTTTTCTCATACCACAAAAGACGCTGCAGTTCCCATGACAACGTAACACGCAATATGTACAGACTGGTTTTGGTTTGACCTCAAGTTGTTCTATTTGTTTTATCGATATTTTTTCCCCTGGCAAACTTCCTCACGAGATCACAGTGCCCCAAAATATACCTTTAAATAAACATGTATTTTTTAGCCTGCTTTCACTCTGAAGATGACTTATCGTGAAGCTAAAATTAGAATAAAAGTTGCCATTACCTGGCCATATAAGATCCCCGCCGTTGACTGTTGGAAAACCTTCTCCCAACCCAGCCTTGTTGCTAAACGTTCACTTACTTCAGCAAGTAAGACAATAATTTGTTTTGTTTTTTAAACCTTGGCCACAGGTAAAAGTGTACTGATTTGTATTGTATTATACTATAATATAAGATTCCCCGGTTTCTTTTTGTAAAATTAAACTTTTCGGACCATCATTTCTGCAAAGACATGGTCAGTACAAAACATGTATTCTGAAAGTGTAACGTCTGTAGCGCAGCCAAACTCAGTGTCTAGAGGTGAAGGTTTCGAGTCCTGATCTATCTGAATCTGATTGGTATCATCGTAGATAAAAGTAAAGTTTTGAGGCATCGTGGCGTCGGCGGCCTAGTGGTTAGGGTGTCGGACTTGCAACCATAAGGTCGTCGGTTCGAATCCAGTCAGGGGCCCGACGTTGTGTTCGTGGGAAAGGCACTTTGCACAAATTTTCCTCACTTCACCCAGGTGGAAATGGGTACCCGGCTATAGACAGTGAACGATTTTGTCAGTTTGATAGTATTTAAGCGCGTGAAATCAGCAGCTTGCACTGTATGCTTCCTCGGAAGCCGAGAATGTTTCCGAGTGTTCTCAGAGGGTCTGCTGAGGTTATAATAGTTGTAAAGCGCATTTTAGCATGATCTTGAGGATGGATATGCGCTTTTTAATGCAAGTATAATTATTATTATCAATTCATGCGCTCACCAAAATAATTAAATCGTAGATACCGGTAATGTTCCCATCGGTGTGGTAATTTTTATTGAACTTTTGCTTTGTTTTCTTGGGGATGAACACCTTTTATCACCATTTAAAACACATATCTGTGTGGATTTTACTTTTTTAAAAGTTGATTAAAAAACTTCAGCTTCCAAAGATTCAATCAGGCTTGGAAGTCACCAAATTTTGGCGCCAATTTGACCTCTTGAAACAGGCGACTCCCACCTCCTTCAATTGTTATTATCTTGACTTTTATTCAAGATAGATGGGTATTTTTGCAGCGACAGACAGACATTAATAAACAAGCTTTAAGATACAAATACCTCCACATGCCCAAATATTGACGAGCGACTGATTTCACTGCGTCATGAAACAATTGTTTATGGCATACTTTTTTGTTTGCTGGCTCCACTCCTGTATAATGTGGATACCAGCGCGTCTTTGAGAGCCAAGTTGGTAAAACATTAATTGTCTCTATGATTTTCAGCAAGTAGCCCTCCAATTCAAAGCGTCTAATAAAGACCATACTATAAGAGCTTACATGTTTTTGCTCTGCTTCATTATTTCGGGACTGAATGACAGGCCTGTCCGCAAGGACAGAGGATGACTCTTCGGAAGCTAAATGATCCGAACTGAACCTGTATTTACATTATTATTATTCCTACTAATAATTTGAATGAGTGTACCGTCCTACTGCAAGAGAGAGTGGCGTGGAGGTCCATGATCGCCCAAGCCAGTCGGCACACATATCGGTCAGGCAGGCTCTGCACCATCTGTTTTCTGCAGCAAAGTGCTGTAAAGGATCAGACTTAAGGAGTGGTCATCAATAAATAGATCCCATATGAATCCTACAAGTACGTCAAAGCCAAAGAGACACGAGCGAAGATAACTGAAAATATGACTTCGGGGAGCCAAAGAAAGCGGGAAGCTACGTCCCTTATTGCTAGGACATTACGGGGTCTCCAGTGGCCGAAAGGTTAGTGAGCTCAGACTCGCAATAAATGACACGAATACTTTGTGACGCTGTATTAAGGTTGGTGGTCGGAGAGGTACGTCCTTGAGAAAGACACGATGACCCCAGCTAAAAAAAACAGGCCACTGCACCGTGGTAAACAGCATTGGCGTGATTGCAGTGTATCCGTGTATTTAATTATGTATGCATCAAAGTGTTTAAGCACTTTATATGAGTGATGTACGTTGTACCTCTGTGAACCAGTTCCTCATGAGGATCAATAAATTAGGACCTGTTTACGTTTCTATACTGTTTGTTTTTTTCAATCCAGGTACAAAGGGAAACCCACCTACTACTATTTACGCGCGTGCACATTTTGGAACTTCGTCCTTTAATTATTGAGAAACACTCCTCTATCTTT
>NW_004797503.1:940668-945248 GCF_000002075.1 Aplysia californica
TACATGTATAAATGTATTTAATGCTTTAAAAAAAAAAAATATATATACACAAACATATTACTATATATTCGCTGTATCCATCTACTCACGATCTTCTGTGTATCTGTACATATTCATTCTTCAACCCCATTATTTCGTCGCTACGTCTCTCGGTACCCCAACATTTAATACGTTTGGCTCTATTTCTGTACGTCGTCTTCCCTGCCCCACAACACATTCTACTTTTAAGCACCGTCTACTCTAACTTTTTATCTTCATTTGTCCCTCTCCATCAGACATTTTTGTCTTTAAACCTTTCTTACAAAACATGGACCCAAGCATACACAAGAGCTACTGTAGCGTTAACTAATGTTACCTTTCACTTCCAATGCTTGAGTTGTTATACGGTGTAATTCTAATGGGTCCCCGGGTGATCGGCGACCGCTGTGTCTTATCTGTATTATCGGTAGGACTGACGCTCTTTCTTATATCCGTTGGGTGTTCAGCCCAAAACTAGTCAGGTTTTGGGGACGTGAAGGGCTCTACATCACCCCCCCCCCCTCTCCCATTGCTGTGCATAGTGCAGATAGTACGATGCAATATGCACGGAATAAATGTTTATTCCTATAGGACCAACCTCTCAGGAGGCCGGACTGTTCGTCCTGTACGTCACGAGTGTCAAACGTGAGGGGTGCGCCGCCATTCCGGAGAGGAAAAAGAAAGCCAGTCCGTGCACAGTAACACTTTTCAATCACGGATTAAAGATACACTGTGAATTCTTCAGATGTTGTTTTCTTTTTCATGTGATTTGCTTATCGCTACAATGTACTCTAAGGGGTTTTTGTGATTGTTTACTTTTAAATGAGCAAGATAATCTCTAAATAATGCAAATAGAGCCTTTTACACGCTGAGAACATTCAGGGAAGTCAAATTCCGAAAAAGATGAATCAAATGGACTTCAGATCATATGTTAAAAGAAGAAAATAATTTTATTGAAATCTTTAGTTGCGCGTCGCTCAAACAGTTTAGCACCGCTGACCACAACAAGGCGCTCATGTCAGCCCTCTGGAATCAGGAATGTGACTGAGAAGCTGCTAGAAACTTCAGTAGCAATTCAGGCACACTTTCAAGGCTGGCTGAACGGAAAAGAACCACTGTCGAAGTTATTGAGATGAGATAATATAAAGTAACCAACCAGGTGTAACTATACACACCTACAGGACCGGAGTGATGTTCTATCTCTTTTGCGGAACCGATGCAAAACAGCATGTGCTACAACAGCAGCAGGGATTCAGGGAAGATGGGGTGTAGTGTAACCAAACACCATTGCCAACCAACGCCAACTTAAAAAAATATTGCGAACGGTTAAGATAATACGGCTATTTCAGAGGCGAAGCGTCTATATAATCAAATAATCACTGCTTCCCTTCCTAATTTTGAAACATTGTCGCAGTCAAATTCACCCATAGACGTAAACCTCATAAATTAAATGTAAAAAGACGTTCATAATCATCAATGAACAATTGACTATGCCTAACCTTCAAAACCGTTTCATTGCCACAAAATATAGCCTGTTCGCCCCTATCGGGCCACTCCATAAGCAGTCACAAGCTTTGATTAAGTAAGCTTAAAGTGAGGCTGAAAGAGTCAACCATTTGAGTTGAAGGGAACATGTGCATAGCAGTCAGAACTGTTTCATTGTCGCATCGCATATACCCTGTTCACCCCTTTCGGGCCACAGTTATAAGCACCCAGACACGCTGATTTATGTAAGCGAACTATTACACTGGTCGAGTCTACCTCACAGATGTGAGGGGAACTAACTCCTAATAATCCTTTGACTCCTGCTACTACACTGCTAGTGCTTGTTTTTTTCCTCGACTTTTTAACGTCCTATAATCAGATCGTGACATCGATTATGACACCGGCTCCTGGCCGCGAAAAGCTAGACAAAAAACCCCAGCCAAATGTGAAATAAAAAATTAATAATTGGCATGCTCTACCAAAGTGTTTCGGCTGTCTGGTATAACATGCCATTGTAGTGCTGACATCTCTGCTTCTTTCCTTGGTGTTCGTGTGTTCAAATCTAAAGTTAAATTTAAGGTTAGTTAGAATAAATACTTAATGAAATACCTTCCCGATTATTTTAGCGGCTGAACAAGCATACAACATGAATTCAGGATTTGTTTTCATTCACAACTCAGAGTTGCCGCCTCCAGTGCCAGTAAAATTCTTGTGACTTGTGTGAGTGTGATATCTCCAGGCCCTATCTGGTCCCAGTTCACTTTGATTACCCTGTCAAACAAGTCAGCCTTCGCCCCTGGGCTATTTATCTGAGTGCTGCATTTTAAAATGTTGTCAGTATATAATTGTGAGGCAGCGTGGTGGAATCAGGCTCTCGTCAAAATAATCAAAGTGAACAAACTTGCATTTTTCCGCAGGTTTGTGAATTTTTATCAAATTTTTGTTTTGGGGCTGAACAGCTTTCATGCCCATTAAGAAACTCATTTCTGTGTGGATTTTTCTGAAAAACGTTGATTAAATGCACAAAAGATGTAAATTTTCAGTTACCACGGACTCTTAAACTAAGGAAATAACTAATCTTTGGAGGCCATTTTCTCATTAATATTACCTCTGAAAACAGGTGACCCCCACCTCCTTCATTCTCAAATATCTCGACTTGAATTTAAGATAAACGAGTATTTTTTTCTTCCAAATAAAGACAAGTAAACAAACTTTAAGATGATACCAATACTCTATGTGCCCAAAAATTGACGAGAGCCTGATTCCACCACGCTGCCTCACAATTATTTGTGTCCGATATTAAACAACGCTCTTTCGGTGTGAGCACTGAATCCGTAATATAAGTGATAAACAGTATCCCAATCTACAATCAATTGCTCCCTCATTTTGAGACAATAACGCATTAATATTTTAACTAATTAACCCAGTCTTAATATTGCCTTCATACTCTATGAAGACCTAGGCTTTGCATCAGTAGAAGGAGGCTGTTGGCAAGATGACATAAAACTGTCCCCATCGGATTATGCGAATGTGCGGCCGCCGTGCTGCCATGTTTTTTTTCGCATAATTCTGTAACATTTGCACAATTTTGCATTCCCCGCGTTTTTTCACGTTTTCGGTTTGTTTGTTTTTTGTTGTTGTTGTTTGTTTTGGGTTTTTTTCTTTGCATTTTTCATTGAACAATGTATTATTATTATTTATAATTGAACACTTCGCCGTGTGACTTAAGGGAAGTAATCAGAGTAATAAATCTCATTTAAGTGACAAGTCGGTTATTTCCCTTGTTGGAAGATATTGGGAGTTAGGGGGGTTTAGGGTTAGGGATTTTAATATTGTTCCTTGAGCCTGTTCAATTTTTCAATCCATCAAAAGTAGTTCTCATGTCTGCTGATGTGTCATGTTTGACAGGTATCCCTATTTTTAGTGACGTGCCAGCATCAGAGGTCCAGAGGTCTTTTAACATAAAAAAAACCAAACATTTTTCTTTCCTCTATACAGCTGAAAGTTACAGAGATTGTATTTTTTATTGTTATTTTCTGACTCATGTGTATTGTTTTCTTTCCAAATACATAAAAAAATTACTGATACTGATATGTTCTGTTCAATTCTTCTGTACATAAAACATGAAAATTCTTGTCGAAAAAATGCAAAACATGTCGTGAATGGCATTACGGTAACTTTCACAAGTTTTGCATAATTTTGTATTTGTCTTGCAAAATTTGGCCGTCTAAATTTGCATGATTCTGCGGGGACGATAAAAGCAATTCATTTTGTAAGTAAAATTGGCCTTTTTCCTAACCAACTCAATTATTCACTTTGTCTCCCTCCGCCCCTCCCCCACCCCACCCTGGAAAAACAAACGATACCTCATATTATATGTCTGTTCATTTGTAGCCCATATTAAAGTGCATTTATGTTTCTCACAATCGGTAAGCAGGTGGGGTATTGTGTATTTGTGTATGTTATATAATTAAACAACAGCAAAACAAAACGAAAACTTAAATTACAACTGAACTGAACTTCAAACGCTATGAAAAACTAGTCATTACAAGGGACGCGTAGAGTGACAGCGCTGTTTCTAATGCTCTAAAAAATTGTGACAAAGCGAGCTGAGCGGGCACGCACAGCCATAGTGAGTTTACGTGGGTGACGTCACAGCTGCGACCTCTAGTACTATTATAACTTCTTTGGGGCAAACACACGTTTATGTTTCTTAGATTTCGCACAATTTTGCCAAGCCTGATTTGTCTAGGTCAATTTTTCAGCGACTATATCTCTGACGTCTCTTAACAAAGATGAATTATTAATGTGTCAGAGGATACATAATTTATCTAGCTTTAAATTGCTATGCTGCATGAGTAGGTAGTGCAAGCCTATATCACGATGATTGGGTGATTACATTTTCAATTTTCTTTTGGACACCACTGTGAGTGTGTGTGTGTGTGTGTGCGTGTGTGTGTGTGTGTGTGTGTGTGTGTGTGTGTGTGTGTGTGTGTGTGCACGCGTGCCAGCGTGTGTGCATGGAAAGAGGCCCCAGCTATCGGAAATTTTTATAGTGAAATATGGGCACATTCTTG
>NW_004797503.1:947513-967891 GCF_000002075.1 Aplysia californica
GGGGTTCATTTTCCTTTGAGTTTTGTTCTCTAAATGATATCCATCACGGACAACGTCCATGTTTTTCAACATTTTTTTTTCCTTGGCTCGATGCATGACTCCGACGAACGCCCTTTTGCAATGTTGTGTTTGTTTCTTTCACCTAGCCAATGCTCCTACAATTATACAGCGGAAACTTGGGAATTTCGAGTCACGTTATGATGTCTAGTGTGCATCAAAAATAAAAGTTACAGCCAACAATTTAAAAGCTATTTCGTCCATTCTTTCGATAATGTTTTAAACATCCCAGTATGAATTAGGCTATCATTGTTGGACTTTAAAAAAAATTGACATAAGGATCGGTGCACGTTTATGGCAAGAAAAAATTGGCAAAATTAAAATGTGACAAATCATTCTTCCCTACAGCTTCTAAATGAGCGACTTACTAACAAAACAGCTATATGCATGTTTAGCCTTTCAGTGTTTCATGTTTGTGTACACACGTTGTAAAAGGAGAATGACCAATCGCGCCAAACAGGAAATTTAAATGTTGACAAATAATACGGTGTGGCTGCTGTGGTGTGGTGTGATTTGAAATTCAGACCCCTATAAAAAGTAAAAGATCATTCGTGACTGGGGAATTCAAAGTCAACATTTGTAGCAGAAGGGCTGAATAAAGTGTGTTCAGAGCATTGAAAACTCCACCAACAATGACATACAAACTTTGTATATGCATACACATACACAAACACACAGACACACATAAAGGCATAGACACCTTTATACATAGACGTAGAGACACAAAAAAACACACAAACACACAAACACACACACGCACACACACACACACACACACACACACACACACACACACAAACATAATTTAACACGCACGCGTACACTACTAAACGCATATTCACATTTACGCACATAGACACACACACACACTCTAACACACAGACACACTAACACAAACACAAGCATACTCACATAGATACACACACACACACACACACATACACACACACACATACACATGCATGCACACACACATGAATACATACATAAACTCACACCCACACTCACACACAGGCACACACACACACACACACACACACACACACACACATACACACACACTCACACACACATAAACACATACACACGCATAAACACACACAGATATCCACACTTCCTCTCATAGATACACACAGACACACTCATACGCACATATATGCGCACGCACACACACTCACGTACGCACGTGCGCATACACACATACTCACACTCACCTTCACATACAGGCACACACACACACACACACACGCACACATGTACACACACACTTGTATACACACACACACTCACACGGACACACACACACACCGACACACCGACACACACACACACACACACACACACACACACACACACACACACATATATATATATACAACACACTCAAACATTTTCTGCTGTTCCGGTGTAGGGAAATCCTTTGGTGACGCAAATTCAACGAGTTTCGGCCACTTTCTGTAACAATTTTTTTTTGGGTGGGAGATGTCTTAGGTTTTTTCCTTTAAAGAGAGGGGGGGGGGGGGAGAAAAAGAAAACAGTTTTCAATAGCAGCAACGTGTTTCTTTAGAAACTATAACACTGACACCAAGTTACATATTACAGTCCCCGGAAACTCTGGAAGGTCAAAGAAAAACAGGTATTTTTAACATATACAACAGACATTCATTGTGTGTCTTTCGTGTTTTCTGGTCTACTTTCTGCTTCTGACAAACACTTATGATGTGCGTATTTGACATTTGGCGTCTGGTACCAATTTTTTTTTTTTTTTTTTTTTTTTGGGGGGGGGGATGGGGGGTATTGTTTTGAAATGGTGCTCTATGCAGTATGAGTTCCTACCAAACTAAAAATCCTCAATGTGTCTTGTGCAGCAGGACCGTATGCAGTTGCGAGCGCTGTAAAACACACACAAAAATATTGTATTTTCGTCTCCAACGACACAATGTGGCGTCGGTGGCCTAGTGGTTAGGCTCTCGGACTCGCAACCGTAAGGTCGTGGGTTCGAATCCCGTCAGGGGCCCGATGTTGTGTCCTTGGGAAAGGCACTTTGCACAAATTTTCCTCACCTCACCCAGGTGGAAATGGGTACCCAGCTATAGACAGTGAAAGATCTTGTCAGTTTGATAGTGTTTGAGCGCGTCAAATCCGCAGCTTGCACTGTATGCTTCCGCGGAAGCTGAGAATGTTTCTGAGTGTTCTCAGAGGGTCTGCTGGGGTAATAATAGTTGTAAAGCGCATAGGGCAAACTCTTGAGCATGGATATGCGCTATATAAATGCAATTATTATTATTATTATTATTATTAATGTACTGCGTACCAACAAAAGTGGAATATATAATTTTCCACAAGCTACTAGAATTCGTGATTTTAAAAGAAATTCGCCGTTTTCAAGTTATCCGCGAAATGTTAAAAGGCGTGCGACTGCACTGGAATTGAAATACATAGTACATGACACTGGGAGACTAAAATCGCATATTAAAAACGTCCTCGAAAAAGGGAATCGGCGAAAAGCAGAAAAAACAAAGGGTGTGCGAAAAATAAACCCGTTGTACAATGTATCAATACGGAGGGAGGCAGTTTCGACCCTGCCCGTCAAGGCCACCAGAGCGGAATGGAATAACTATCCATGCCCCCCATGATCAGACCTCGTAAGCGCCAGAGATAAAATGTTCCAGGAGAGGGAAAAAAATAATTAGTTTTAAAACGGCGTTGTCAAACCTTTTCAGTTTAGCATAAACCACTCAAAACAATGCAACTGAATGCGAGTTAGATACTTTTTAAAAAAAAAATATTGATTTTCTACTGTTATGACGCGTACGAGGAATGATTGCACCACCGTGGTAGTGATCAGACCTCGTAAGCGACTATTATTGTCGTTTACTAGGTTTGATCAGGGGGAAATTTTGGGAAAGTGCATACTCGTAAGCGACAATATTTTCTTATGACAGAAGAGCTGACTTCAGCAGATGGTCAGGACACCTTAGTGAAATCAGGGAGGTTAAGGTTTGATTCCCGGCCGGGGTACGATTAAAGCATTATCATTTGCAATCTCATGGCTACGGCACCCTGCACTGGAGACAAGAGAAGTGCCAGGGCTGATTGCCCTTTGCTAAAATAACGAGTCTAAATAGTGAGGGTAAATTGTCTGACACTTTATATTAATGTTCAGCAATGCATTTTCTTATTTACTCATTTTAAATACAAACCTCTTAGAGCATATAGAGTTTAAATTTAAAATCAAAAGATAATGCTATTTGTCAGCAGCGTCAAATTAAGAATAAAGATCATGCACATGGGAGAACTTTGGCACGAGTCAAAGATCTCCAAAGTCACATACACACACATACACTCACACAAACACACATACACACACATAAACACACAAAAACAGACAAAGAAACGCACACACAAATATAAGTAAAATTATTATGAAACAAATGATATTGAACGGAGGGCTATTTGTATGATGATGGCGTACAAATTGTGAATAAAATAATTCGTGGGGTGTCTTCTCAATGTGTCTTTGAACAGCATTTCTACTTTGCTAACTGCAACCATCTAGATAGATAAATTACTGTTGTACAGTTAGCTTTGGTTTGAAGATAGATGGTCAATGATTCAACTCAGCCTGCTAGTACTCACGAAATGCTGATGATCTACAATTGAATATTCATTTACCCCTTTTTTCCGCTATGATGACCAATATGCTACCAACTTTTTCCCCATTTAAAATGCGGGAGCAGGATACGCCAATGGGTAGTCGTTGGAAAACATGGATCTCGCAGCTAGAGAATCTTATAACTGCAATGGACATATCAAGTCCAAAACGCAAGAAAGCGGTCCTGCTCCATTATGGCGAAGATTTAATTTTTAACCTGGTCAATACGCTGCCGGAAAAAGACAAGGACTTCCGGTCTCTCATGCTTTCATTGCAAGAGCACTTTCCACAAAGAGTCAATGTCACCAACAGGAGGGGGAAAGTGAACATGAATTTTACGTCCGCCTGCGAGCTCAGGGCCAACTTTACAAGTTTACCGACATCGATCGAGACATTTTGTCACAACTTAGAAAAACCAAACATGAATAAAAGTTTCAAAAATCAAGAAAGGAAACGGCGCAGGAGCGACGGAGAATGTACTTCTTTGGCGACGCTTTCTCCAGAACTGTTGCTGAGAACTGAAGTGTGGAGAACAAAAAGGAGAGGAAAGAGAGGAGGTGCCAGAAAAAGAAGGGCTTGGAGAATGAAGAATTAGGCAAAAAAAGACAGACTTAAAATGAAAAACGTCTACATTGGCTATTGCGATTGCCGCAGTAGTAGAAAAAGAGGAAGAGAGCTGAAAAAGCTCGCTTATGACTTTGACCTCTTTTTTCTGCAGGAGACCAAAGCTAAAACATTGTCATGTCCTGGGTACACGTCATATATCAACCCAGTGAGCTCAACTCATCATGGACTGGCCACACTTGATAAGGAATGGTATCCAGCAGCGGGTAAGATACGTCTCTGCTTGAGACAAGGAGGACAGGGAGCTACAAGCACTTGAGCTAACGATCCGCAACAGGTCATGGGTCATTGTCAATATCTATGCCAGAGGTTGAAAACTTGTCAAGGAAGATGACTGGGAGTTTCTCCATGAGCTGTGAGATCTTAGATAATTATGTTGTCATGATCGATGGGGATTTTAATTTCAGAAGCTCGGCCTGGGGCAATGTCAACGAAAATGGTCAGGGAAAGGCGTTGGACAGCAAGTTGATTGAAAGTGATCTCCACATCCTCAACATATCCACCATGACAAGACTATCTCAAAGAACTGGTGAACAGGACTCCAATATTATTGTTCTGGCCCTGATCAAAACAGGTGGCGAAGCTTATACACAATGGAGTGTACAGGCAGATCACGGAAGCAACCACCTGTCATGCTCAGTTCTTATATCAAAGGATGGAAAGACAGTGAGACAAAAGGTCAATAGAGTGTTTAAATACAAACCAGACAATAATGTGAAGGACAAGTCAGGAAGGACTATCCAAACTGATGAGGAGAAAGGAAGGGCTTTCCTGGACAGATTCATACACCAAACACACCAGAGAAATATTGACTCAATAAAAGAAGTTGAAAGAGATGTTTCCAGTGTGCTGACGCCAGACATGTATGCAAACTACTAGGAAGCGATATCTACAGAAGAGGTTTCCAGAACAATGCAACATGCCAAAGAGAGTACTGGAGGGGCGGATTGTGTAAGATATTGCCACATGAAATAAGCAGATAATGAGATGATTGAAGAAATGATGAAAGACTTCAACAAGAGCATTAGCACTGGTAAAATCTCTGAAGACTGGTTTCACAGCTGGTTGATACCAATCCCCAAACTAGTAAAAGACCACTCAGTTGCCGGACGAATATCAGCACACTTACAGAAGAAGTCCCAGTTGCCAAATGAGCTTGGCAGCTATAGACCCCATCGAGAAACTGCGGTGAATGCGGTTGTCATGGCCTACGACATCTATGAAGGCTTTCAGCAGCGGAAGGAAACAGTTGTGACGACACTTGATCTTGAGGTTGCTTACAACCGAGTCGACTATGAATGTTTGATCGACCGTCTCCTGGAATTTGATGTAGACATATGGCTAATGAGATGGGTAGCAGCAGCCCTAGTGGAGAGAAAAATTGCCCTGAGACAGGGTGTATTGACTTCAAATTCGGTATCAATTGCTCCAGGACTGCCAAGGACAAATGCGTCTTTGGAGTGAACGAACTCACATTTTTGGGTCACCACTTGGTAAGACTGGAATTTCTCCTCAAGTTGATAAGATTCAAGCAGTTGAAAATGCTGCCTCACCAACATCAGTTTCGGAACTGAAATCCTTCTTAGAAATGACACAGTTTCTCTCTCGATACACCAAAGGTTATGCTACCATTACAGAACCATTGCGCAAACTAATACGGAAAACCAGCCTTGGGAATGTGGGAAAAACACACAAAAACATGCGTTCAATTTGCTCAAAGCGCAGCTTCTCAATGTTAAAGTAATGGCTTACTTTGACCCAAGAAAAAAAACACCGAGATTTGTGTCGATGTTTCACCATGTGGCCTCGGAGCCATGATGACTCAAGATGGCAGAGTGTTATGCTATGCCAACAGAATTTTGTCGCCAATGGAAGCTCGTTACTCTCAAACAGACAGAGAAATGCTCGCTGTAGTGCATGGAGTTGACCAATTTCACATTTACCTTTACGGATCAACATTCTCAGTCACTACTGACCATAAACCTCTCTTAGGCATCATGAAAAGCATCAAACCACGTACCTCACGAATAGAGCGATGGAGACCAAGACTCATGCCCTATGATTTCGCGATCAAATATTCACCAGGTTGCAATGAACGCAACCAAGCTGACTACCTGAGTAGACAACCATACACAACACCAGAGAGAGACAACGCTGGCGAACGTTACATCAACTATATAACAAAAGCGTCTGTTCCAAAAGCAATGTCTCTGGATGATGTTAAACATGCGACGAAAGCAGGCACACAACTCCAAATGGTTATGAACGACATCAAGTCAGGAATTAGACTAATGAGCGACTGTCTTCCTTTGAAAACACCAAGGACGAGTTATCTATCCTAAGACAACAGTGCCTCATTATGCCTCCGTCCTTACAAAGACACGTAGTTTCATTCGCCCACGCATCTGCCCAGGGCATAGTTAAACTAAGCAACTGATCAGAGAAAAAGTTTGGTTTCCTGGCATTGACAAAGTAGGGGAAGAACAAGTATAGAAATGCCTGCCATGACAAGCTGCACACAGGGAACAAACAGAGGGAGCCCCTGTGGATGACACCTCTCCCAAATTGTCCACGCGAAGAGTTGTCAGTTGATTTCGCTGGTCCATTTCCAACACGTCAATACCTGCTTCTTGTGATCGATGATTACAGCTGATTCCCATAAGTAGAGATCGTCCACTCTACCTCAGCCAAAGTAGCCAACCAGAAGCTAAACCAAATGTCTGCAAGATTCGGGCCTCTCGTTAAAAGCTCAGAATGTTCGTCCTTTAGTCAAGAGGCAGGATTCCATTATCGCAAGATCACACCTTTGTAGCCGGAGGCAAACGGCGAGGCTAAGCGTTTCATTAGATCGATCACAAAATTCGCCCGTTCTTGTATGGCCAAAACGTCTAACTGGAAAGAGGAACTCCCCAGTTTTCCCAAACAGTACAGGGCAACGCCACACAGTTCTACAAAAATGCTACCTCACGAAGAACTCACTGGATGGAAAATGCGAACATTCCTCGCAGAGATATTATCACAAACCACCTCAAGAAATGGTAATCAATCACTCTCCATGAACGACGTAAGGTCAAAACAAAAGGATTACGCAGATGACCTCTGTAAAACACGTCACCACAACATCAATACTGGTGACACAATATTGGTTCGCCAACTAAAGAAAAGCAAACTCTCGCCACCCTTTAGCGTTGATTTTCTTGTCGTTGAAGACGCGAAAGGGAGTATGATCACGGCACGTCGTGGCAAGCAACAAGTTGTGAGAAACTCATCCCACTTCAAATATCTTCATGGTGGCAACACTTTTGATCAAATTGGGGAAGAAGAGGACAAGGATGAAGTAACACAACCGTCTCACCATCATACTACACAGTCAGAAGTGTACAAAAGCCAACGATGCGAATCGGAAGAGTCAACAGGTTCGCAGATCAGGCAATCTAGCTCACCACCAGAGGCAGAGTTCCTTTACTCTCCTCAACACTCTCGTTCACACCAACAGACAAACGCACCACCAATTATAACTAAGAGTGGCAGTGTTGTGAAAGTGCCTGACAGATATAAACCTTAGGCATAATTGATATGGGCTATGTAGCGTTACACAACAACAGCACACACATAATTACTGTATTGCTAGGCATCATCAGACACTAATTTAATATCTTAGAAGAGAGAGTAATTTTCGAGTACTAGTTAAGTTAGCAAACACAAATAAATGACCATTCTTAAGAATATTGCAGAGATACAGATGTAATGCAGAAATTTTAAGTCCAAACGCAGAAAGTGTGCAGTGAATACATAATGCAGACATTTTACGTTGAGACACAAGAACTGTGCTGAGGACGTTTACAGTGAATAACCTACATAATTATCATGATTTATGTTTTTCTGTTGATTTGTTTTATTCCAAAGAAAGGGAGGGGTGTTGCGTTGTCCCTGTCAAACATGCTTAAGGGAGTAAACCCAATAAGTCAGTGTCCAATTGTCCTCGTCAATTATTCTTTGTGATCACCCGTAACTGTCGTGAGTTGTTTTCGTCTTTTCGTAGTGATTGCCCTTGTCAGTGTTGTGAGCAGTATACAAACACAAGACCATGAGGAGAGTGTCTCTTCCGAGCAGTAAACTGCCTACCCCGACCAGATGTGCTTGTCATTGAATTTTATACCGCCCTGTCGTACATACTGCGGACACAGGCAATAAAAACTTCAGTAGCAGACTTTGTTGAACAGACTTATCTCCAGACTCCCACAAATAAGCACTCATGTCCACCAGACATTGCAAAATGTGGCTATTTTGCTGAGTTCATGATTTTGTTTCATACAGTTTCATCCTTCTCAATCCCCAATACGTGTTCCCTTCGGCCTTTTCTCCTCACCCTATACCTCCCTCTTCCTCTTCCTCCTCCTCGTCCTCCTCCTCCTTCTCTTCTTCCTTCTTCATATTTTCTATTTCACCAATTCATTATCTTTATCCATTTTTTCAGTTCTCCTCCTCCGCCCCCATACAGAACTTCGAGAAATTAATGACTATGAAATTGACAGTCAGGTCGACACTGCTTGGGGAAGTCTTCTGCTTGTCCTCCATAGTGGTTGATCTCGAGCCTTTGATACTATCGAAGGTTTTCCCACTCACTTGGTTTTTCAAACATCCCCAACGGTGAAATTCCAGTGAACTCAGGTGTGGATTCTTTCGGTGATTTATCGCTGAATAGTTTTGTCGTCATGAAAAGCAGCCCTATCTTGCCGAAAGTTCTGGTTCTGTTTCCTTTCTTCATCAAATTATAGTCTAAAGCTTTTCCAGAACTTTGGTAGGACGACGAGATATCCGTCAGAGCTCGCTGAATCACGGACCGCCCAAACCTTTTAAAGAGGTTTTTTTTTACAGGCTGCCTACCGCTTCTTACTCGGGACTTTAGAATTATCTTCTTATCTTCTATGGACCCAAACCTTTCAAGATGTGCCGCCCATTTTAGAGTGGACCTTTTGCCAGGAACATTATGTTGGTTACAGATACCTATTCCGTATACCCGAGCAAATAGCGCAGAGGTCGATTTGGGAGATTTCGTTTGCTGAAAAAATCTTACCAGCAAAAGCTTTGTGTTCGGGGGGTAAACTGCTTTATCATCTTTCCGTTTTGCATCAGCAATGACCTTTTTAAAAGATATAATCCCGGTGTATGTTCTAACTCTTGGTCAATTTTGATGTTAATTGAACCATAAGCAAAAAAGTTATTAACATATTTCTTTGAACGAGTTTTTTTCTAGTCTGCTGTTAGGTGTCCCAATCAATAATAAAAGAGGTGAGGCAGTTATGGAAGCCCAAGTTCATGAATTCAAATAACGAGATTGGGAATTACGTGTAGACATAATATGTACACATGTGTATAGGTCAATTTGGGATAGACTAGGAGCATCTTTCAACCCAGACCAACGTCTATGATGTAGCGGCTTAGCTCTTCATTGTAGTATACAGAAGACCTCATGTCGATTCCTTTGTAGGGAGAATGTTTATCAAGTATCTCAGTCTTTCTGCTTAGTGTTTGTATCTCTCTCAACCTAGATGGCTCTGAAACCCATGATCGGAGTCTGCATTGTCTAAACTGTGTCAGCGAGGAGTGAAAACAACTACTTTTTTATTTCTCAACCCCCCCCCCCCCCGAAATAGACCAACCTCTTCGTGGTTGGGGGGGGGGGGGATAGTACTCTTCGAATAGGAAAAGAAAAAGAGGAAGCTAACGGATCAAGGTGTGACCCCGAAAAGAGACATATTACTTTACTATGTATCTTACTCTTTCTATTTATTGTCTTTATTGTTTTACTTTATTACATTTATTAACTTTTCTTTTCTCCTCTCTCCATCGACAACCTTTCTATGACCTGGAGTTGGGACGGTATTGGTGGGGTGGAAAGCAGAGGTTCATTGTCAGCATTGTACTGGATGTGACTTTACGTAGGGAATACCCAACTACATACATGTATTAAGCATGCACTTATCGGAGAGCCATATGACTGCGGAGAAGGTGCAGAGACCATTTGCGTCTTGCTTGTTGACAGCATTATCATCTGGGATCTGCCATGCCTTCCCCTGCCCCCATCTCTCGGATGAGAGGACTTGGTTGCTCTGGTAGGAGGGCGAAAAATTTAGCTTCCAATTGGTATGATTATTACTATTAGTATTATTATTATTATATTATAATGTTTGTATTTCAGCAACACACAGCAACTATGCTCTTAATAGCGTCTTTCTCTTCTTTATCTCCCCAAACAACTTCTCAAATATAATACAACAGACACCAACATACCCATTCAGTTTTCTTACAATCTCTCTGTGATGGAGTTGGGTTTTTGTTTGTGGCATTGCACCTACAACCACTGCTTTTCGTTTTAGTAAGAGTTTTAGGGCACTTGCAACACAATAAGGTCATATAAGTGTCGAAGATTAGAGGTGTTACAAGAGAGTAACAAACACAAAATAGGAGGAGAAGGAGAGATGAGGACGATAGACGTTTGATAGGAAAGAAGAAGCAAACCACACCAGAGCACCCGCCAACCACCCACTTTTTTTTTCTTTTTGACATACTCATCATATATTCGCCATGAGCCACCACTACTTTATCTCCTACCCCGGGATGGAAAGAAAATCACAGAACCACCAGTTTTAGATGCTATTCAGAAATAATAGAATCCCATATGAGCTGAGACGCCGCTTCGGTAATCAAGGTCTCCCCCAGGTCTTAGTGGGCAACCAAGCTGGCCTGGTGGATGGTTATTGGAAGAAAAAGAAAATCAGAAAGCAGAGGATTTCTCACCCGCACCAATTTATGAGGCGATTTGGATGCCTTATGCAAGCGTATCAAGAACCTCATGGACCACATCTGTATTGACAAGGCGTTCAAGAATTTCTCGCCATTAGTCGTTGTGTATTATGTTTATCGGTCCCTTCAACACTGTAAGGGTATTTAAGAGACTGGACTTTCGAATTCAACGGACATCTCCGAAATGATCGAACTGTGTGGGTTTAGAGCATTATAGTAGTCCCAAAACACCCCCATAATTGAGAACTTTCCTTTGGGGATTCAATCTAGGGCCATCTGTTCCACAACTCAGCTAATGGAGCGTCCCAGAACTTCTGTGTAGGATGTTAGAGCAAAGGTTAAAATGTATATCAAACTTGTAATGAATTAAGTTTCAATTTTAGCTATATTGAGACATAAGCAAAACTCAAACTAAGGCCTCGGAGTAAAGGAAATCTGGGACATGTTCAAGACTTGTAATACAACTGTATGGCATGATGTCTGTGAAAAGATAAAGTCTTATCACCTAAAGGTGAACCTCCAAGAGATTGTTTTACTTGATAAAAACTAAACATAAAAGAGGAAGTCTGTCTAGTTATTAATGTGTCAACATGTCAGGGATCAAGAAAGACTTGACACCCGCCCCCTCCCCAACCGCCCCTATTGATTTTTCTTTTACTACTCAGGGTCCGCCCCAAAGTCCGTCTGCATTTCGTTCCACTTAAAATCTGGTTGGAGAGCCGCCTGTCTGCACCACACATTGGTGAATCTTCTCTTCGTCTCCGGCTCTCCTTTTCTCTTGCTATCTCATGCGTGTTAGAATTACTTACTTACTTTTACTTTACTTTTTTCTTCCGCTTGTACCAGTTCGTGTCGCGGGGAGACACAGGCGTCTGTCTGCAGCAAGGCGAGTGGCCTGCAGGAGTGACATTCCGTGAGCTCTGAAGGTGTCAGCCACAGAGTCACTCCATCGTAGCCTTGGTCTTCCTCTGGCTTTCCATCCAGAATATTTAGTGTTGTATGCTCTCAGAGCTGGATGGTTAGAATTACATTCCGACAAAGAGACACGCTTTCCGGAAAAGACACAATGAAAATAGCAATGAAGCTAAAGCAGCAGCAACGGTGACCTATGGAGAGCGTTAACTCAAGTCATGAACGATGCAATTAATGTAGAACCTCGGTTAAAGAACAAAAGAAACTGTGTAGGAGTTTGAGTATCCCCAGGAGCACAAGAGGCAGCTGGCTGTAGAAATAATATGTCAGGAATATGCAGGGCTATCAAAATAACGTAACTTTCAAACTGAAGTTATATGCCTTTTAGAACCAGAAATTAGTTCTTCTTACTTATGATTTGGTTTTCTAAATCTTTTACGTAGAAGTAATCAAGAGTCGTACTTCTCTGACTCTGACTGTCAAGGCAAACCTGGAATGAGTGGGGCGTAATGTCTCTGCAGAAAGACGAGGGCATTCAGAGAATTGATCGAATGTCAGAAAATGTGAGCCCCTATAATAAAGAAAAACCCTTGATAATTGTCACCAGAGATTTCATTGTTCTCATATATAATATAACGGGTTTAGCCATTTTGGTGTATCACAAGTTTCTTAGTTTATTGCTAATTCCCTCAAAAATCGTCAATTTTATTTTTAATTTCTGTCAAGATCTACCTGCACTTAGTTCTTTTTCAAGGTATTCTTTTGGTCGTAAAATAGTCTTTGAAGGTGCTTGATCTCGACAAGCAATCGGAAGCGTACTCAGAAGAAGAAGAAGAAGAAGAAGAAGAAGAAGAAGAAGAAGAAGAAGAAGAAGAAGAAGAAGAAGAAGAAGAAGAAGAAGAAGAAGAAGAAGAAGAAGAAGAAGAAGAAGAAGAAGAAGAAGAAGAAGAAGAAGAAGAAGAAGAAGAAGAAGAAGAAGAAGAAGTGTGTGTATGTGTGTGTTTGTGTGTGTGTGTGTCGAGGAGTGGGGGGGGGGGGGGTAGGGGTAAAAAGGAAAAAAAGAATGACGTTGGGATCAGTGGGAGATGAGTGGTAAGAGAGACAATGCCATATCCCTTATTTTGAATGCAGTCAATGACAAACGATAAATAGAAAAACTGTACATGGGGGATGTTAGAAAACAAACGGTTTATGTCTGACTTCAACGCCGTTTGAATAAGTCAATGACAGATCGTACAAGAAACGAAACATGTTTTAATTATTATATGTATGAAAGAATGCTTTGTGATTTTGTGTCTAACATGTTGTGTTTAACGTTTGATTACCAATTCATAGTCTCTAATGATCTTAAATCAACGATATTTAGTCTGAACTCTAAAGATTCTGAGATACGTTAAAGCCAGCCTATACTAACATTTCACAAGCCAATTTATGAACTTCTTTAATAGTATTCCTACTCCATTATAGTCAAAGCCATCGAAAGAAATTAGGTAGTTACTACTAATAAACCTTGTTTAATAATTACACAGTGTTATAAAACATAATCTCTTAATCTGCTTCACTTGCCTCTTTTCAATATGATTGTCCATAACTATAACGGATTTTTTAAGAAGCACAATTAGAGATTATCAAGTGCCACATGACCAACATTTCGTGAATATTTTTTAAAACAAGTTTATCTTTTGCGTTCTCCTTTTTAAACAAATTTTTCTAAAGCCAAGAATGAGCGTAATCAGAAGATAAGAAGAGTGGTTTGTTTTTTTATTTGTTTTTACTTTTGTTTTTGTTTTATATTTTAGTAAAGTAGGTTAGTCTCCAGATTTTTGAGGATGCATAACTATTTCTTTTTTTTTAAAGTGGGCCTGAAAACGAAGCCTGCATAAAATACAAGTTTTGTTTTTTATTCTTTTTTATTATGTGACGCGTGCTCAATATCAGAGGTTGACAAATGCAACTACGGAAGCCTGAAATTTGAAGAAAGCTTAGTCGGTAGGATCTCTATATAAATACACCGTGTGCCAGGAGCAAACCAACAAACCTTTCCTCAAGAACTTTTCATCGGAGCTCAAGATCCGCGCAGAGGTATGTATATCGGGTCGGGGGCAAAGAAACACCCGGAACTGGAGTCAACAATTTACTTCTTGTTTTAAAAAAAAGAAGACTAATAAGCATGTCTGACTGATCAAAGAATAGAACATGAAAATCTTCTATGGACTGACGTAGTGTTGTAGTTGTTTCTTATTTTTAATAAGAAGAGACGCCCCTTAATAGTTTTATTCAGCATTTTTGCAGAATCCCCCCCCTCTCTCCTTCCCCCGCTAAACAAATATATCTCTCCAGGCAAGTTTTGTTCCATAGATATGCAATATGACACACATACCAATTCGTTCAGTTCTGTGTCAATTAATCATCGCGCTCTGCTGACTGCAAGTTATACCAGAGTGTCTCCATATAAATACTCTGCTTGCCAGATTGTTTGAGAACATAGATGTACTCATGTGTGTTTGATTGATTATTCGCTCTTCTCATTAAGGTAAACACGTATAAACATGTGTGAGTGCGTGTGTGCATGTGTGTGTATGTTTGAGTGTATGTGTGTGTGTGTGTGTGTGTGTGTGTGTGTGTGTGTGTGTGTGTGTGTGTGATCTGTACATTGCACAACATCGCTATAATTTCTTATTTATTGCAGATATCAAAATGAAAGCTGTGGCACTCCTGATGGTTATTGCTCATGTGGCACTTGGAGATAGTCCCGATCCCACCAAAGTTTGCGCGCCGGACCAACTCAGCGCCACAGAATTCAATCTGATGGATGCTGTGAGTTTTCGTTTGTAGTAACGAACTCGTTCCGTTGTCACCCTGTGAACTTTGCGTACAATGCCTGTTCCTTGTGAAATCGAACATAGTATTGTTGCTTATTTTTAACAGTGAATCTATAATGGTTTGTTATTTGGAAGTACAATTTCTCTTGTTAAGACAACGGTCTCCGCCGACAACGCTTTAAGATATTTAAATGTTCTATTTCTTTCTCCACAGTCTTTTGCTAACGTGACAATTGACTTTTCAAAAAAGAGGTCCTCCAGACTTGAAAATGGAGTTAGGACTGTTGTTGACTTTGCAAACGTAAGTATTTCGTCAGGGAACCTTCTTGGTGGTATTTTTTTTTATTGATATATTAATCATTTCCTTTCTCGGAAACTTAATGAAAGCTCCTTATTTGGTGGCTTTTTGTGAAATTAAATAAATGTTAACTTTTGTTTCATTATACCACACGAAAAAGGAGAGGAAAGGCCATTTTGTGTCGGATGCAATTTGACATAACGATACAACACACCCTTAAAGGATTCCTGACTCAACAGAAAAACGAAGGAAATATCTTTCGAGAACTTCTCTAAAGAATCTCTTATCCACAGCTAATATTAACAAAAAACTTGATTTATTCATAAACACCATTGGTCTGAAAAAAAATATAGATAAATTACAAATGTGAGGCACTGATTTTAACAAATGAATTTTATCGTGACTTTAACAACTTCAAGCTGTGCAGTGAACGTCCATAAAATAATTTACTAACTCAATTCCCATATCCTCTTATGACTTCATGCAATTGCAAGAGCTGTAAAACTCTTACTAATACACAACAAATATGTACTCTATGATTGGTTCACGAATTGGATTCTTTTTTCATTGGTTTAAGCGTTTGCTGGGGTATAATAGTCAGGCCCTTAAAGTCTACACACTTTTTATTCTTTAAATATGTTTTTTTTAAAGAAGGGCTTTAGTTTGGTTTTGAAAAAGGTATAGGGGAGGGGGGGGGCTTTGTCGTTGTCGATTTTTTTGAGTGTTGTAATTTTTCGAGCTGCTCCTTCCAGCTCCAGAACAGAAGTACAAAACCAAGTAAAACCTTAAAACAATGAAAGCAGCAACATAAACAGAAACTTAACTGTTAAAACAATCATCAGCGCCCAAGAACGGAGATAGATTTTTTTAGAAGGTTACGGTGTCCTAACCCAAAATTGCTCTTGAAATACTGATGTACAATAAATCCCATGACTTGTTTAGACAAGCACAAAGCTCGAGCTGTGACTCGAGACATTAACTGAGTCTGGCGTTATATTATTCTGTAAGTTGCTCTGCATCAGAAAAGATAAACAATGTGAAGCTGAAAATAGTATGACGGCAAATTATAGAAAGAACATTTTCCTTACATATGAAGTCTTCTCAGACATGAATTTTTACCCAGTTGGATACAAAGAAACCTGTTGGTACTGTCAATTTCGAAACTTGTTTACCATGTATGACTCATATGGTTAAAGTGAGGAATTCCATTTTGTTTCTTTATAAGTGTCGCAGTTGTTCCTTTATCTTGAGTTTAGTTAGTCGACCATCCTTCTTGTTCCTTCATATCACAACACTGTTTCTATGTTGCGGATTGCGTGTGCACAGTTGTAACAACCCTCCCTAAATACATGTAAGTGTTTTTACTCCTTCATCTATTTAATTTAGATCATTTAATAGGTAGGCTTCGACCCTACCGGTCACGGCCAACCTGAACTGATAGGGATACAATATTCCAGCATTAAGCCCGATATACTCCGAAAAAATCATCCCCTTATGGGAATCGTACTCGTGTGTTCTGCGTCCGATCCGACGTTGAAATGTCTGATCACTACTCCACAAATGCAGAAAATCCCCTTAAAACCGTTTTTCCCCCAGCCTAAAAAAGGTACCAAGGAAATTGAACCCGTGACGTGACTAATAATGAAATTTTACAATGAAATCTGTTTCGAGTCTACATGAGTTTGGACTATGCAGCAGAAGCCCCTGGTTCGAATTCTTGACTAAAAAGTACTGAACTCAAGTAGTCTTGTGCAAATTTTAAGGCCCTCAACCGCTGAACACGTATGACATACTTTAATGAAGACAATTACAATAAAAAGACATATTATGATCTATTTCCTGGATCTCCACAGCTCAAGTCATATGTTATTGACAGCAAAGGCTGCACATCAAGCCCTGCTTCTCCATCGCAACTGTTCTTCCAATGCACCCCAGGTACTGTTCCAATAGGCCTACTTACAAATCTTAATAGAAACATATTACTACATGGAATTGATTGTATAACGCAAATTCCCGCTAACAGCAAGCTCTATCCATTTCATAATCTACGATATTACATAATATTATTATTACCCAAGCAGATCTGCTGACATTCTAAAACAATTTCAGCTGCCTCATGAGTATAGAGTGCAGGCTGCCGTTTTACAAGCGATAAAAACAAAGACAAACTGGCAAGATCTATCACTGTCTATGGCTTGTACCTATTCACACCTGGTTAAAGTAAGGAGTATTTGCGTAAATTTCCTTTAACTTACATTTGAAGTAGTATTACGAGGAGGTGGAGGATCAAGAAATCTTTGGTCTTAATATGAAGGAATAAAGATAGAGCTTTGTAAACTGGCCCACATACTTTCATTTCTCTACATAGTGACCATGCAGAGTAAAACATTTCTGTCACATCTCTTTGACCTTCAAAGGTCTCTCAGAAAAAAATGACCCAGAATTGGCCCCGAATCGGTCTTCGTCAGCTTCAATGGCGTCCTCGTTGTCATAGAAACGACGTCCTTTCAGTGATTATTTAAGATTAGGAAACAGAAAAAAGTCTGAAGGAGCTAGGTGTAGTGAGTAAGCTGAGTATAGCAGGATTTAAAAGCTGCACTGTTTTGCTGTCTGCGCCGCTTGTTGTGCAAAGTGCGCAGGGGCATTGTTGTGCAGTTGGAGGCTAGGACCCCATTATGGAGTTTCCCATGCTCTTTTTCTCACCATTTCGGACCAAAATGTATCAGCAAACCCTAACAGTAGCCCCTTGTGACTGTTTTTAAATATTCCAGGTAGTCATTCATGATGATACCTTCACAATCTCAGAAACACGACAGCACGACCTTTCCACTTGACAGTGTTACCTTTGCCTTCTTTGCTGAGGGATAAGAAGAGGTTTTCCCTTGCATGGAGGACATTTTTGTGTTCGGGATAAAAATGATAAATCGATGTTTCATCCATAGCCACCATGTCTTTAAAGAAATTTGTGTCATTGGACTCAATTCGAAGGAAATTTTGGCAGGATTCAACCCTCTGCTTCTCTTGCTCACTTGTCAAAAGGAGGGGTACCCACCGTGCAGACACCTTATTCATGTTAAGATGGTCATGGAGAATCGTTTAAATTGACCCTACACTGATTTCCATTTCACTTGAGAGCTGTTTTACAGTTATGTCGGCCTTGTAAAATCAGTTTCTTCACTACGGATACATTCTCTTTAGTTACCACAAAGGATGGGCACCCTTCACGATCTTCATCCATCACCGACATGAATTTAGATTTGAATTTTCTTACCCAAAATGTCACAATATTATAATGATGACATTTGTCAATATAAATATAGAAAATTTCATGAAAAATGTTCGAAGGGGATTGTCGTTCCAAGTGTAAAACTTGATAACTAAGCGATATTAAACAGGCTCCATTGCACAGCTTCAGCAAAGAAAAACCAAACGTTTTTGTGATGGTTTCATTGATCACACTGACTAGTGCCTTATTATTGTTGGATTGTCTCGAAATTTTGCGTGCTGTGTTCCAAAGAAACTGACTAAAGGCTGGCGAAATTTCACTACTCTACCATAATTCTTCCATACCTAGACAAAGACTTATTGTACCCCCCTTGTAGTAGTAGCAGCAGCAGCAGCAGCAGCAGCAGCAGCAGCAGCAGCAGCAGCAGCAGCAGCAGCAGCCGCAGCAGCAGCAACAGCAGCAGCAGCAGTAGTTGTAGTAGTAGTAGTAGTAGTAGTAGTAGTAGTAGTAGTAGTAGTAGTAGTAGTAGTAGTAGTAGTAGTAGTTGTTGTTGTTGTTGTTGTAGTAGTTGTTGTTGTTGTTGTTGTTGTTGTTGTTGTTGTTGTAGAAGTAGATTGGAAGACAACATAGCAGAATGGGCAGGGACAAGTAAAGTAAGTACTAGTAGTAGTAGTAGTAACAGTAGTAGCTTTTCATTATTAATATTATAATCTATCATTACTAAACTATTATCATTGATACTTTTTTGCCTCATATAGCTACGGCAAAGTATGCCGGCCAATGGACGTTCGGCGTTGCGTCTCCAAAAAATCTGGACTTATGGTCAATTAACTTAGGGACCTTCAACCTCACACTGCTTATCGATACTACTCCAGGTGTCGGCTCCTACCCCGTGTTGAGAAAACTCTACAGTAAGTAAATGAATGCCTTATGATTTTTTTCTCACAATGTTCCGCTCACAGAGGCCAGCTTCTAGCTTTAACGTGTGTGTAGCTGTGTGTTTTGATGGTAAAATTGTGAGTTTGTATGTGTGTGTGTGTGTGTATGTGTGTGTGTGTGTGTGTGTGTGTGTGTGTGTGTGTGTGTGTGTGCGTGCGTGAATGTGTGCCAAGGTATATATGTGTTTGAGTGTGTCTGTGTGTGTTTGTTTATGTTTGTGAATGTGCTAATGTCAGCTTGGATATGGCACGTGTGCTCGTATGTGGATATCTTTGTTTTGAATATGTATGTGATATTACCTCATCATAGCATACGAATGAGTAAGCAAACAAACTGGGAAAACTGCTCTGAAGGTTGTTTCAACGCACTTTAATCAGGTCTAGAATATTATTACAGCCTGGAACATCCGAGTCATACATCGTAAATAAAACAGAACGGGGGATTTCAACAATTCTTTTCTATTATTCTCCAGCTCCATCCGGATTCACTATCAGTCTTCTGGAGAATGCCAGACCAACCATATCTGATCCCTCTGTCCTCGACATCCCAAATGACTGCACGGAAGCCCCCGTTGTTGGTTAAATATTCTAAACCAAACGGAAGTTCATGTCATTTGCATTTGTCGAGTATTAAAGACGTGAATTACACTTTGCCTTGTTTGAGAATTGATGTACGTTAGCATTTACTTACGTGTTTGCCAATAGGATGTTGATAAAGTTTACGCCTTCGAGTTCTGTTTAGGAAGGTGAACAAAAGGAAGAAATTACAATTTCTGCTTCTTTCTATCTATGTTGAGGGTGGACTTTCAATCTACTCAGCTTTTTTGTCTGTCATCAAAATGTATTTGAGATTAAATGTGTCCACTGTATGGATGGTTTTAGCAATGTACGTGTAGTGTTAAGCGCATAGAGCTTGTTGTCGTGTTGACATTGGGGGGGGGGGGCAAATGCAGAAAAAGAAGGGGGGTTAGGGTCGGTAGATATTTGATAGGAAAGAAAAAACGACACCACAGCACCCACCAGTCACCCACAAACTCCT
>NW_004797503.1:967991-972991 GCF_000002075.1 Aplysia californica
GAAGAAATTACAATTTCTGCTTCTTTCTATCTATGTTGAGGGTGGACTTTCAATCTACTCAGCTTTTTTGTCTGTCATCAAAATGTATTAGCGGAGAATTTTGTCCACTGTTTGGATGGTTTTAGGGGTAATAGTGTAGTGTAAAGCGCATAGAGCTTGCTGTCGAGGGGGGATATGTGCTACACAAATGCAGAAAAAGAAGGGGGGTTAGGGTCGGTAGATATTTGATAGGAAAGAAAAAACGACACCACAGCACCCACCAGTCACCCACAAACTCCTGGTGAAAAAGCTGAAACGAAGTCGATGCAAAAACAACAAAACACCAAGAGATACCGAAAGCACATGATCTTTCAAAACTTCCAAAGCTATGAAAAGAAAGGGGAAAGTCAGCTGTGACGCACAAAATATATCCTATTTAGCACAGAACAGCTAACAAAAGCAAAGCAATAATTAAGAGACTTCACTTAGATACTGTGAAAAGCAAATATGCTGTAACCAAAAAGGAATGGCTGCCATCACAGTTTAAAAATACTGAAGATCTACTAACGAAAGTTAGAATGCGGATGTGCGAAGATAGCCAACTGTTGCTCGGACAATAAGGTCTCTCCATCACAAACCCAATCATTGATGGTACGGACAAGGACAATATACCTTACAATGAAAATCACCACAAAGCAAAACAAAATGTACCTATATGATTTAACCACTTACTGTTTCTGAAATCTGACATTACTGAAATCCCTGTGTGAAAGGATTCACATCGACCCGATAACGGCTATATAGTGCAGGGGAGAAAGCAAGATAAACGTACAGTAACAACAATTGGAAAGAAAAGATGTAGGGCCCATTATGTCACGTCCTCCACCCACCCACTGTCAAATGTTTAACCCTAACGTACGCCCTGGGGTCATTTTGTACCCCCGGGGTTGCTTTTTTCCCTTTTTAAAATTTTTTAAAGTTTCTGTATTTTTCAAAAAATCATTTTGACAGACTGCTATTCAAAGCGTACGATCGGATTAACGAGTAAATTTTCTCTTTGATGGTACAGAGTTCCCCACGTCGTATGGATACGACAGTAAAAAGCGACGTACGTATATGGTTAAGAAATTAATAAATGTATAATTCTCTAATTGGGCAAACTGTCTTAGAAAAGCCGAACTTTTGAAGGCGACCTGGCGAGTCTACGTATCTCTCTAAGGAAGATGCATCAGAGCTCCGTCACCGATGTTCCTGGTGTTATGGATAGGCTCTTCCACTTTGAACGCAAACGACAGGTTGTTTTATTGCAGAAAGGCCCATGAACAACGTCCAACTACTAGAAACGCTAAGAAGAAAGAGAAGAAGACCTAAAATAGAATGTTATTGATGTAGTCAGCGCTTGAGGCTTGGGGCATCCATGCAGCAGAATGTCACGTGTTTCTTTGTTGTTGTTTTTTCTGTTTGATTGCTTTTGTGTGTGTGTGTGTGTGTGTGTTTGTGTGTGTGTGTGTATGTGTGTGTGTGTGAGTGTGTGTGTTTGTGTGTGTTGTGTGTGTGTGTGTGTGTGTGTGTGTGTGTGTGTGTGTGTGTGTGTGTGTGTGTGTGTGTGTGCTCCAGTGTGCTTTATAATCAAACTATCATTTTGATACATCCTTCTTTTCCTATGATAGCAATAGTTAGATTGTTGTACCGATTTGGACAGTGTATGCACGGTAGACGTCTGCCTTAATTGAAGGTGTAACTGAAATTGGGCACTTTAAAAAAAAATTCCTTATGATGTATAAGATGTTTTTTAAAAAGCACCCCCTTAAAGGGCAATAACTCGATCATCTCAGCACCAATTTCAGCAACACTTCACACAATATATATTCAACCATAACGACATCAAATCTGTAGATATAACGAAAATCAATAACAGTCTTCGAGAAATATCAAGATTTTAAACATTTCAACCAAACCTCGGTAAGACACGAAATTTTACAATGTACTTCTTAAAAGCGTTCAGATACATGGGCGTAATCGGCACGTATAACCTTATGCAGTTGCGAGCGCCGTAAAACTCCTACTAAAACTAAAAACAAGACTACAGCTGGGAATCCATAGGCACGGAAACTGAACGGCAGCGGAACGGCAGCGGAACGGCACCTGAGCGGTACAGATCGCTCAAACAGGAAATGTCATTGTCTAAATCCATTAGTTCGGAACGGCAGCGGAATTGCACCGGCGCCTAAATATTCCGACGACAATGCCCCGTTGCATTGTGGGCGCTCTTGTTTCACGAATCTTTAGTGCGGTAAAAAATTCGAGGCGAACTTATTGTCAAATATTTCCTGAACTATCGAATATAAACTTTCCAGTTTTTGCACACAGCCTTTTGTCGTTTTGTCATAACAGATCAATTTGTAAACACCAGTTAGCTGTATTCTAGAAAATTATTTAATAAATACTAATTTAAAAATCCAAGAGGGTGGTTTCTACAGATTTCACAAAGTTTAACGCTTGGGCTATATCGCTTTTAAAATTAAGTCCATCATGTTTTTGTAATCACGATACTATCATTCTTGAACGCATGTTTTGAGAAACTTTAGCGCAAAAAAAAATGTGTTTACTATAAAACTGATTTCTTGTTTCTAGTTTTATCATTTAAAAATGCCATTGAAGAGCTGTGGCGTAGGCTATATACGTATGCAAAATATCCCATTTTCAGCGTGTAAGAGATTTATACTATTTTACATAAATTTATGAAGAAAGGCAATTAATCTAGCCTCAATTGTTGTGGGTAAATATGATTAAGCTAATTAAGACAAAATTGATACAAACAGCTGCGCAAAGCATAGATGCCGTTGATTCGCTGGTTAAAGAGATATTTGAGGATAATTACGGGTGCATCAATGTCACCCATATTTTGCATATCAGTTTTTATCTCTTTGTCTTAACTTAATCATCTTTTTCCACTACAATTGAAGGCTTGATTAAGACTTTTCTCCATGAATTTATATAAAATACTACAAATCTCCATCACGCGGAAAATATGATTGTTTACAGCATTTCCCGCTTCTCGCACACATTTTGCACACGCGTATGGCGTGCGTCACAGCTCGCAAATGACACTTTTTAGTTGCAAAACGTCAGTAAAAAAATGATTTCATAGTGAACACATTTTTTGCACTAAAGGTTCCCTAAACATAAGTTCAATAAGCATAATACTTCAATTAGAAAAAAAATGACTAACTTGCTTTTAAAAACGTATCAAGTCCGAAACCAGCTGCTCTATCAAAATCGTCAGATTATTTCGGAGTCGTAATCAAGATATTCAAAGAGTTGCATTCGAAAACGCTTGACATGATATGAAACTCAAAACCTTTGAGTTCAAATTTCTTCAAACTAAGTACTGAGCAGGTAGAACTTTGTAATTCGGGGGAAGTGCCCTGTCTAGTCCATCTATGTTGGTGTTTTCTCGCGTCACAAAACCCTTATCAGACTGTCTTTCTGCTACAGCCATGATCAACAATCAGCACAAAGGTGTTGCTAAGATAGACCTGAAATGTTCGATGGAAGAGCATAACTTACAAATGATGTAATACACCCATAGTGACTCGCACACACGTAAAAATCTTACTTTACTGCAGGTTGAAGAACCAGGAGTCGTCTACCCCTGAGATCCAACAAGGAAACGCAAAGAACAAAGAAGAACCCATAGTGACCTACACAATTTTTGTTATTAGTTCGTGCAGCAACTGGCCTTGGTAGGATTTTACAAGGCCGCTCGCATGTGTGTAAAGTCATAAGAGCGCGATGTAGCATCAGAATCTGTAGAAACACGTCATTAAAGCACCGGGTTTTTTGTGGGTTTTTTGGCTTTTTCTGCAATCCAGGGGTTTTGCCAGGATTAGGTCCAACCTCCCCTGGCATTTTTCGTCAGTTGCAGGCCAGGCTCACATGCAAATGAGCTCGTTTTCCTCAGTCACTGACTTCCTTTGTCTGACTACGCGATTTTCCTACATGAACGCTTTTTCGTCAGCCGAACAGGTGACAAAGAAGTCTGCATTCGACTCATTCTGGAAGGAAATTTGCATCTTTAAGTACCTTTTTGCTTCTTCATTGCACTTTACATTATTAATAAAGTTGTATCTCATTATAATATGTTGTCCGGTAGTAGATTTCTGCTGAAAAGCAGCAAACAAAATGGAACTAAAGCACTTGACCAAGATTAATTCGTTCTCGAAAGAGCTAGAAATAGGCTAGGTTAGACCTTGTCTATACATAGGTCACCCCTCACCTGGCTCATATGAGCTAAAATGTATGCCCGGGATAGACTCTAGCCTCTGCGTAATGAAGAAAAAGCAGTCTTGTCTAGACTTATACTTTTGTCTCTATAAATCTGCACACCAGAAACAATGCTGAATATGTAAGTAAATAAATAAACCACCTGTGCTGTCTGTTGTTCTCGTAATCATAACACATTTGGCAAAAAATAGGTTTAAAAAATGCTTATATCGAAGCTAAAAACTGAATTCATCTTCGGAATCAGCAAGGTGATTTGCGAGGAACCTATTAGTAATTGAACTTAAGCAAACTTAGTTTTTATTTTGTCGGCTTTAAATCTGAAATCATTTACAAAGTATCAAAGCCACCCCCTTCATTGTGCATGTGATCTGTAAACTTTCATACTCGAAAGACACATTTTTTTTGTAAGTCTTTTACGGCGCTCGCAACTGCATAAGGTCATTCCTACCAGAAGATCAGAGGTGTGGCTGAAAGACTGCAGTATGAAGGAGTCGAGGAGTAGCAGTAGAAAGGCGGCATAAAGAGTTGGGAGCCCAAAGGAGGGGGCAAATGAGGTGAAGGGGTAGGTGCAGAAAGTGGAGACGAAAGCAGACGACAGAACATTGCTAGAGAGCAGGAAAGGAGGAGAAAGAGGACAATTTTAGATAAGAAAATGTTTCGGTCGGTACACGGATTCGAACCCGGGACCTTTGAATGAGAGGTAAACACCTTAACCTCTAGGTCACGAGAGCACC
>NW_004797503.1:976649-978300 GCF_000002075.1 Aplysia californica
ACTTAGGAAACCTAAACAAATGGGTAACAGGGAAAGATCAGGGAAACGTAGCTTTTTGAGAGCATCCGAGCAAAGGAATGAATGGAAAACCTTGATCGCCGATGTCTGTCGCAGATCTGGCACTTGATGATGATGATACATGTAATAATCCCGCTCTACAGCAAGCTCTGTGCTTTTTTACAATCTATATTATTACTCCAGCATTCTGAAAATATTTCAATTTCCTTTCATAGGTGCTAAAACGTTAACATACTGACAAGATCTTTCACTGTTTATGGTCGAGTACCCTTTGTCACCTGGGTGAATTGTGAAAAATTGAGAACAACTACTGGCATGAGACACGAAATCGGGGACCAACAAATTCACGAACACGAGTCCATTAGCCCAACTTCTATACTACCGACCCTTCAGAGTCAAGCTACTACAATTTGATTGTCATCTATGATAATATTATGGCAACAAGAATACTCCAGTTCGGAACTTATTTTAAGGTGTATTAAGAACGCACACGTTTTTTGTTTATTTGTCAATTTGTTTTAGTTAGTTTTAGTAGAGCTTTTACGGCCATCGCAACTGCATAAGATCATATGAGCGCCAAGAGGTGGATGTCAACAGAGAAGTCCATACAGGGAATCAGGATTACTCTGCTAACCTCTCTAGTTTCAACAGCACATAATCTGCTTCGACTATCAAGGCGTCTCAGAAATAACGGGTCACAAGAGAGTGACAAAAACAAACAAAAGCAGTAAAAGGTAAATGACGATAGTAAGGATTAGGAAAGGAAAAGCAGCAGTTAAGGGACAGTTATGAGCGTGACATAGATGAATGAGCCTATGTACAATTCTACTGAGCCTAAAAAAAGTCTCAATGTCCCACCTTTGGGAATGGCCTAAAGACACGTCAGTCAGTAGCACCTCCCCGGCGGTGTTCATTTGTTTGTGCGAGTGCACCAACACTTATTGTCATACAGACTGTACCATTTGGTTTCTGTGGAATGTTGATGTTATCGACCAGACTTTCGGATTGGAAATCCAAACAGACTAGAAATGAAATGAAATCTGTTAAAAGATGCCATCCAGGCGCCACACAGAGTGGGATCTTGCGTCTCTTGTTCCAAAACACACTACAATATAATATATTATCTCCTACTTAATCTGGGTATATAAAGTAATTAAACTATTACTGTTAAAGTGTGTTTTAAGTTTGGACTTTGTCCTTTCCTGCTCCTTGTTTAGAAACATTGTACTAGTTTTTACAATTATGTCTTTTAAATTAAATACATATGGTATCTTTTCCGTTCTTGTATCCAAAGGCACCATGAAGTCCTTTATTTTGCTCTGTGTTTTCGCTCCACTTGTGATGAGCGATGCTGTCGATGTAACGAAAGTTTGCGTGCCTAAACAGATCTCTGGTAAAGCCTTCAACATGATCAACGACGTAAGTTGACACTACAAAAGTAAGAAAAAACTAGTTCTTTAAAAAAGAAAATAAGACTTTGATAAAATAAAAACCGAAAAGCCTTTTCTGCACTCGGGGACAATGCCCACTGTCACATTAAAATGGATGTTGACTTGCACTCAGGGATGTTTATTATGTACGTCATGTACAAACAGGGTTATTTCTTGGTCCTTTTCTTTCTTCCCCCCCCTCT
>NW_004797503.1:981870-983936 GCF_000002075.1 Aplysia californica
TAGGTAGAAGGATCTCTTTAGGCAAAGAGCGCGGGGTAGGCGTTGAAAGAAAATATCCTGGTGATAAGGCACTTCATCTGCATGAGGGAGTGACAAGGAGTGGTCTTCAAGTAATGGAAATGTCCTGTGTCGGGAAAGAGGACGGGTGGGTAGATAGGCTGTAAGGAGATGCAGGGGTTGGGGGGATAGGTTGAAACTGTTGTGCCATGATTTTAAAAGGCGCGGTCAGATAAAGAGTAGAGGTGCATGGTGGGGGAGAAAAGGAGGGAGGGGGGTAGTATGTTGATCTCAGTTGGGAGAGAGGGGTGAGTAGGTGTAAAGGGGGGAAACGTTGGGCAACGGTCTGGGTGGTTACGTTGTAAATTTTAGTTCTCTGAAATGGGGCTGATCAATATTGAGGCCAGAGAGGATTTGATGTGAGCCCAGGTTCCACATCCACTTAGATTCTCTAAGGTTGAGATTTTCTTTTGTAGGTTTTTATCATCATCATCATCATCATCATCATCATCATCATCATCATCATCATCATCATCATCATCATCATCATCATCAAACAATGGCAATTCGAATGGAGTTATTTGAACGAGTGGAGGTGCCGCTTATCATATCGACAATGGAGCCGAAAAGGAGCCTCGCTCTCGCTCGAAGATTTCTTCGTGAAGTCCGTCAGGTCCATTAAGGAAACAAAAATCATCATGAATGTAAATCTTCAAAATATGTTTTGACAACATATTCCTAAACAGTATCTCTTTTTTTGTTATATTGAACAATTTTGCTCAAACAGTAATAGGAACTACCGCATTAACACATTTCACTCATAACGTTCCAATATTTGACAAAAGATCATGACCCAAAGCAAAATGAGAAAGAAAAACCTATTCATGAATATTTCGACGGTGTTTCTGAAAACATATGACACTTGGGGTTTTTTGGTTGCATTTTTTCTTGCATTATAAACCGTCATATCTGTATATCAGAAAGATTTATATTACTAAGATTTTGCAATCATGGTACTTTGGAAAACCAATCTCAATGTTTTCCTTCATACATCAGCTGTCCACTGTAATTTTCCAGAGATGAACAATTTTTTTGAAATCCTTGGTAAATTTCATTCAGGTTGCTACTTACCGCGTTGCATGATTAACCTTACAGCTCAAGGTAACCTACTAATCAAGACGCTTTCAAATTTAAAAGTAATGCTAGCAAGGCAAGAAACAGAGTATTGAATATTTTTTAAAATGTGGCACTGCTACTACTACTACTACTACTACTACTACTACTACTACTACTACAACTACTACTACTACTACTACTACTACTACTACTACTACTACTACTACTACTACCGGTACTACTACTACTACTACTACTACTACTACTACTGCTGCTGCTGCTGCTGCTGCTGCTACTACTGCTACTACTACTACAGCAACTATGGTTAGAGTATACGGCATTAATGGCAGCAATAATGTTATGATTAAAACTAACAATTGTTTGCTTGGAATTCTTCTTTTTCTTCTAGCCACAGTAAGCGGAACAAGACTGACCCTCTTTGCTAACGCCTCACTGAGCATCCCAGACGCAACCATCTTCAACGTCCCTGCAGGCTGCTAATTCGAAAGATTTTTGTTTGTTTTCATAAATCATGTTTGGGCACATTCTGCCTCTAAATAAAATGAACATGTTAAAATATTTGGAGAGTTAGTATTGTTGTTATCTTGTAAAAAGTCAACGGGGGTTGATAATTAGCCTTTTATATGTGCTCTTATATGTTCAATAGAATTCCAGGAAAACATTTCGCTTGCTGTAGTCAATTTTGTTTTGTGTCGGATTTCTTTATTTAAACATTAGATGAACCATCTTCTAGATACAAATACATCATTTCAAATGAACCGCCTTTATCCCTGTAAGAAGGTTATAAAAAGAATGAGGTAGGAAAGAACAGTCGGCAGAGACTATGCACCGCACCAAATATAATACATGTGTGTGTGTGTGTGTGTGTGTGTGTGTGTGTGTGTGTGTGTGTGTGTGTGTGTGTGTGTGTGTGTGTGTGTGTGTGTGTGTGT
>NW_004797503.1:984036-992303 GCF_000002075.1 Aplysia californica
GAGAGTGCCTGTGTGTGTGTGTGTGTGTGTGTGTGTGTGTGTGTGTGTGTGTGTGTGTGTGTGTGTGTGTGTGTGTGTGTGTGTATCCCGGCTGTGGTGTTCTTGTGTGTTACTTTTTACTTTTTCTTTTACTTTTGTTTTACTTCCGCTGGTACCAGTATGTGGATGCTGAGAAAAGAGTGGCTGTAAAACATAGAAGAAAGCAAACTGAGAAAAATAAAATGGATCTATGCTCCAAGCCATACGGGTGTGGTGGGAAATAAACAAGCAGGCAAACTGGCGAGCAATGCACCTGCCAATTCTAACATTAGAATAGACAAAAAACGATGCTGTGAAGGTCCTTGCCACTACATTTGAAGATGAAGAGAATGAGCATGGCTATGTGCCAATCTTAGCACTTGTAGAACTGGGTGTCTTCAGAGGAAGTGGCAGAACCAACATGGTACATGGGAAGGGAAGACGTGCTATTAATCTTGATGTGCCCACGGAGACAAATTTGGTACCAATATGTAGACCGCCTCCCTGTCTAAAAGAATCATTATTAATTAAGTCAGGCTATGTCACCCTCTAACCAATTAATAGGCACTTCTTTCTGAACCAGAGAAGTGCAGCAACTCTCCTTTTTTGTGGACCAAGACACTCCATCCAAAATGGCTGCCTGATCACATTGATATTTTCCAGTGAACCAGCTAGCAATTTCAGGTGAGATTTTGGTACAAATGCAATGATATTATTGTTGCAAACGTTTGATTATGTTTCTATAGATTGTACTTCATTACTGTAGGACCAAAGATTGCCTTGTTTCAGGGTATTGTAGTAAGTAGATCAAGTGTCAAATTTTGTGGTTTCATATTTGGTACTCTGGGCATTTATCTTCACACGAAGGTTTTCTGGGTGGTTCCAAATCTGGTACTTTGGGCATCCATGGTATATTTTCAAGCATGTCTTTGCACAGAAGAATGTGATTTGATGGTTTATCTAGCACAATCAAACCTGTGTGCATGGAGAGGGAGTGTATGGTGCAACATGTTAACAAAGATAGAGCAGAAAGAACTGAACAATTAAACCATAATTGGTGGCAATTGTACTAATCAAAATATCCTATACATTTTACAGATATCGTCAACACACCAAACAGACAACCCGTCAAGAAAAAGCTGTCAGTCAATGGTGTACATGTACTTGATGTGCAATTGATTGATAATTGTTGTGTGTTTTGTGAATGGTTGGGGCAGTAAAGGATTCTGTGTAATCTGAGTAGTTTCATGTGTGTTTGAGGATGGCGCTATTAAGATAATATAATTGATAAAAACTCTTGTTGGGGTCAATTACCTTTTGCTTAAGACCTAATGATGGTACTGGTAATAAAACAGAGCACTGACTGGAAACCGAAACTGTCTTTTTATTTATTTATGATATTTTGCAAAAATTGGTCATATGATGATTGTTGCCCAGAGTTCCATATTTGGAACCAGCCAAAAGCTGCTCAGTGCCCAGAGTTCCAAATGTGGAACCATGGCTAAATTTTACTCTAAAAGTGTTGAAAAACTGAAACCACTTGATTTTTTATTGTCTACAATGTTTACAACTGATAATGGCCAAAAAGAATTGGGGAATGCTTTCATACCTTGGGCAATCCGAGGTTAACCAAATTAATACCGAAACAATCAACAGGAGGTGGATATTGGAGCGGAGCACGTATAGCTATGCGGGGGGTGCTAGGATGTTGTTCGCAAGATCAAAATATAATCAAGTAATCAAGTCACAGAGAGACACAATAATTGTCTGTCGTTTCGAGTGGAATTGTTTGGATGGGGATCAGGTCAGCGGCTCTGAGGGTGTCCTTTAGAGTCAATCCAGCGACTTCTTGGTCTCCCTGTTTCTTCAGTTAGGGTATTTAGGGCTCATGATAATAAGGCTTGATGTGGGCTCATTCTTGAGAGGTGGCCAAACCATTTGATTCTCTGTTTTTCAATATGGCGGAAAACCAATGTTATTCCTTTTGTGTTTCGTGTGTGTTATTCCACCTTAAAGGAGTTAGCTTTCAGTCGATGCCCTTTGGTCAAATGAATGAACAGACTGGAGAGAGTTGGGTCGTTTAATGTCGCTTCCCAGTGTATACTGCGTGAAAATAACCACTGTCTTCCCCTATCTGAAATGTGACCTAGAAACCCATTAAGGCAAAATTCTTTCCGTGCGAAAACATAAGATTTCGCCTTGCAATCTGTTTTTATTGTCGAACTTGATCGAACTAAAAAATCAAACATATTTATGTTTTGGAGAATTTTATTTAAGTTTGCCAAATTGGCAGCTTTTGTCTCTCCATTAAGAAGAAATCAGGTCACCTTCAAAAGCTTTAAACCCTTTGAGATAGGGATTTGATAAAATCGTCTGCACGTAATGCAGAATATTTGGTGTATAGTGGGCCTATGCATTACTCAGCCCCCTTGCCCCCAATCTTTACAGAAAGCAACCCGATGGACCAGCGTTTATCTAGATGTGCTCACTACGTTACCCTACGATTACAAAGCTCTATCTGAACTGTACCTAGTTTTGAGAAATTTGACGTAAAAATATTTTGAGTTTCACAACATGTCAAACTTTTTCGAATGCAATTCTGTGAATATCTTGATAACAACTAGGAGTATTCTTACGATTTTGATAGAGCAGATAGTGCATTTGGTTCTCTGACCTCGATGTCTTAGTAACTCAAAACGACCAAATTGTCAGATAGGACGTTGTAATTCTAAGGTAGCGACTAGTAAAACAAAGCTTATGTCACTTTAGACGGTCCAGCGCTGAAGTGAAACGGAGAAGGCAAGAAATGTGTCTAAAATCTCTCAATGCTAGATATTACAGACCACTTCGGACTATTGCAATTAGATTTCCAATGTTTAAAATGTGGAAGATGTTGTAGAACCAAGGCAGGCTTTATGGCCTCAAAACGTTTTTCTCTGGCTTAGATCACAATCACAGCCATCTTCCATATCGAGGTACATTCGATGAAGTAAAAGGCCCATTCTCTGAATGGGGTGTCTGACACTTCTACAACTACATATACACACAAACATAAACACACACGCACACACACGCACACACGCACACACGCACACACACACACACACACACACACACACACACACATATATATATATATATATATATATATATATATATATATATATATATATTTATATATATATATTTATATATTATATATTTATATATATATACATATATACATATTATGTACACACTCCTGTTACCAACATAAATCCTAGACTGAGCTATGTTACTAGAACAGGTTTTTGGGGGTTAATATAATATCATGTTCTTGAAACTAGGTCTATTCATTAGGCTAATAATTTTTTTAAAACCACTTCAGTTTTACAATCCACGTAAAACTATTTCGGATTAAAGTGCCAAATCAATGAAAATTTTAGAGTTCCAGTTTTTGATTCTCACTCTAAGATCAAACACTTTGTAATTACATGAATATCTATACCTTTTAGCAGTGAGGTGAAGCAAATCCCACCCTTACTTTTTCAAAATAAAGTTCAAGATTTTTTTATTGAACGTAAAGAGGGAGGGCAAAGTGGGTGACAGGAGAGAAAGTGGGTAACAGAAGGGAACATAAAAGACTGTTATCAGGTTTTATCTGCAAATCTCATGAAAAATGAAACATTTCTCTACATACAGTATTCGTGATATCATCTAAAGGAATAACTAAAGAATGGATGGGAATGTTACAGGCATATAACATATGACACGCAATATCACGAGTACTTAGAACTCATCAAACTATTTATCAACAGAGAAAGTTTTAGACTTTGGTGGAACAAAAGTAGCTTGCATTATTATTATCATTGATGAAGGAAAAATAGAAGGTTTTGTCTTTCATTTTACTCTGTTGTTCCCTCGTTATTGCTCTCAATTTCATCCTGTTACCTAAATTACAGAATCACAATACATCAGTTTGTTGATAAAGTACAAACACATTTTTCCTATAATAACTATAATGTTTTGTTTGTGCATAACCCGAACTTTGGTCAGTTTAGCTATTTGACACGTACTCCTTCTTCTTGCTATCTTTTATTCTCTCTAACTAAATTTCTGCATAATAAGTCGTTATAGACCCCTAGGGCCGTCGAGAGCCTTGTCGGGCCCTGGGGCAGCGATCACCTTCGGACCCCTCCTCCCCCCCCCCCCCGGCCTCACCCACCCTCACCTGCAATTTAATAACCCAACAAATTAATGTACATAGGCATATATAATCACTTCTCTGTAGCATATCTATTACATACCAACATACGCTCTCTCTCTCTCTCTCTCTCTCTCTCTCTCTCTCTCTCTCTCTCTCTCTCTCTCTCTCTCTTTCTCTCTCTTTTTTCTCTTTCTTTTCCCCTTGCTTGCGGGCCCCCCAAACCTCCGGGCCCCGGAGCATTGGCCCCCCCTGACCCCCCCCCCCCCCCTCTCGACAGGCCTGTAGACCCCAGTAACAGGAGGGACATGTATGCTCAAATGCTCACCATGTTTGGGTTGAACTTAGCTCTGTATCTTTCAATCGTGTATCGCATAGGCTCCGCTGTTTCATGTCATATAAAGAAACAGGAAGGGAGTCTTCACTTGCAAAATCTCAAAGAAAATACATCTATATCAAGGGACCATTCATCTGCGTTCAATGCTGGGTAACAGGAGAGAAGTTTGAAATGGGTTACGCAAAATATGAAGACAAAGAGTTAAATAATAAATATAAGACAAGGGCGGGCACCAAGATTTTTTGTTTGTTTCTGAAATGCTGTCCAATACTCGGTATAATTGTGAAGTAGTTAATCCCTGGAGTCATGACTTTTATCCCTAAGCTTGTTTTAAAAAAACATAATTATACGTATTGCGGAACTTGTCATTTTTGTCTACTGAGCACGATTTACAAAAGAGCTTCAAAATGTATTTGACTGGGGCAGTTTTAAAAACCTGATTTACAGATCAAGGAACGTTTTACCTTGTTCATGAACGTATTCAATGGCAACTCTTAAGAAGTATTTTATATTGGTATCCATGAAATTGGGTCTGGAATAACAAATTCAAAAGAATGCTACATGGAAATTGGGGTGGTACAGGGAGTTTATTTGACTGTCGTGGCGTTGTTTTTGATTGATTTTCACTCCTGTTTATTCGTGGTTCCTATCTTGTCTTCCTCTTGCTCTCCCTCCTCTTTCCTTCTCGTCCTCCTGCTCCTCCTTCTCGTCCTCCTCCTCCTTCTCCTCCTCCTCCTCCTCCTTCTCCTCCTCCTACTACTACTACTACTACTACTACTACTCCTCCTCCTCCTCCTCCTCCTCCTCCTCCTCCTCCTCCTCCTCCTCCTACTACTACTACTACTACTACTACTACTACTACTACTACTACTACTACTACTACTACTACTACTACTACTGCTGCTGCTACTACTACTACTACTACTACTGCTGCTACTACTACTACTACTACTACTTCTACTACTACTACTACTACTACTACTACTACTACTACTACTACTACTACTACTACTACTACTGCTGCTGCTGCTGCTGCTGCTGCTGCTGCTGCTACTACTACTACTACTACTACTACTACGGTACAAAGGTGTGTTTATGGAGAGAGAGAGAGAGAGAGAGAGAGAGAGAGAGAGAGAGAGAGAGAGAGAGAAAGAGAGAGAGAGAGGGTGGGGTGAAGGGTTAGGGGAAGAGAGACAAAGAGAGAGAAAGAGAGATAAAGAGAGATAGAGGGAAAGAGAGAGATAGAGAGAGAGACACAGAGAGAGAGAGAGAGAGAGACAGAGACAGAGAGAGGGAGAGAGACAGAGATAGAGAGAGAGAGAGAGAGAGAATGTAGGCAGAGGAGATAAACTGTTAACTTGAAAAGCATTCACTAAAATTGAAGGTTAGAATTTTTGAAAATGTCTTTCTCTCTATCTTTTAAGAACGACGTTGGTGATACTCTCTCTCTCTCTCTCTCTCTCTCTCTCTCTCTCTCTCTCTCTCTCTCTCTCTCTTTCTCTCTCTCTCTCTCTATCTATCTATCTATCTATCTGTATCTCTCTCCCTCAGACTCTCCATAAACACGAACTTGTACTTAATTATTTCTAGAGAAGTCTTCACACTATCAAATTGTTCGTTGGAAACGATAATATTAACTGAGTGAGCATCAGAGAGGAAAATGAGAGAGAGAGAGAGAGAGAGAGAGAGAGAGAGAGAGAGAGAGAGAGTTCACCGTCAGACAGGCCGTGACGTCACGAACCACCACTGCAAACGGCATCAGGGACCAACTACGGGTGACAGCCAGTGTCCACGAGAGGGAGGAGACGGTGAGGAACCGTATCCGTAGAGCCAGGTTCGCTCGAGTCCCTGCCAGGCGCTCAAGGCACACGTCGCCCAACAAAGCAGATCACTGGGTGTGGTCTGCTCGCCATTTACAGTGGACACATTGTCAGTGGGACCAGGTAGTCTTCTCGGATGAATCCAGATTCAACCTGCTGCATTCAGATAGGCGAGCCCATGTCTGGAGACGCCGAAGAGAGCTGTTCCACCCTGAATGCATCCAGCAGGTGGTGCCCTGCGGTGAAGGATCCGTTCTGGTCTGGGGAGGCTACTCAGCTCACCCACCACAAGGCTCACTGTACCGTACACAGGGCAATTTGACCGCGGCAAGGTACAGGGAGGAAATCCTGCGTCCCCTTGATGTTCCTCTCCTGCGTCAGATTGGACCCCAGGCTGTACTGCAGGACGACAACGCCACGCCACATCGCGCACGCATCGTGGGGGACTTCCTACAGCAGCGAGCTGTCACATGCATGGACTGACCAACTTGTAGCCCGGATTAGAACCCAATAGAGAACATTTGGGATCACATTGACCGGTGGATAAGGGACAGCCACCCTCCTGCAAAAGACCTTCAACAACTCTTGGGTTGCCTAGTCCACGAGTGGCAGAACCTATCACAACAAGGCCTCCGAAGGCATGTGCTGTCCATGCATCGACGCTGTACCGAGTGTTTAGTCAAACGGAGTGGCTTCATCCACTATTGACAATGTTCATGAAGAACTAAGGCTGTTCAGACTTTTGAAATCTGACCAGTGTGACTTAAACTCATTTTACATGAACTTCTCGTTGTTGCTGAAATTGTATACACTTTATCTAGACAGTCGAAAGCATCTTTTTTGATGAAATGAATAAATTCGGTTTAATTGTTCTTCAGTTATCTTTCTTTGACATTTTGTTCCTTGACTTTTTTGTTCGAGTTTAATTTCAAAGTAACAATATATGGTTTTTATTATTTTATCATCACTGCCTTACTATAGTCAGATTTTCTCAAAGTGAACGTCCCTACAGCATCTGAAGGAACGACTTACTAATAAAACAGCTACATGCATGTTTAGCCTTTCAGTGTCTCTTCTTTGTGTGCACAAGTTGTAGAAAGGGAACGACCAATCACGTCAAACAGGAAATTCAAATGTTGCCAAAAATACAGTGTAGTGTGGTGTGGTATGGTGTGGTTGAGTGTGAATTAAAGACCCATATGAACAGTATAAGGTCATTTGTGGCTGAGGAATTCAAAGTCAACATTTATAGAAGAAGGGCTGAATAAAGTGTGTTCATAGCTTTGAAAACTCCACCAACAATGACATACAAACTTTTTATATGCAGACGTATACACCAACACACAGACACACATAAAAGCATAGACACATATTATACATAGACGCATAGACGCATTGACGCATAGACACACAAAAACACACATACAGATACACACACACGCACACACACGCACACACACATAATTTAACACACACGCATAATATACTAATACACACATATTTACATTTACGCTCATAGACATACACACACACACACACTCACACACACAAGCATACTGACATAGATACTCACAGACACAAAGGCACTCACACATACACACAGAGACAGACACAAGTAAACACATACACACACATACACACATAATCAGCCACACATACTCACATAAATACACTCTGACACACACATACACACGAACGCACTCACACACGCATACACACATGCTCACACTCACACACATGCACACACAAACACTCACACACACATAAGCACACACACACATACACACACACATACACACACACACACACACACACACACTCACAGACATGCACATACACAGACACACTAATAAACACACACACATTCACACATACTCACTTAGATACACACAGACACACGGACACACAA